>NC_056728.1:432515925-432528425 GCF_019279795.1 Protopterus annectens
CTGTGTCCTTCAAGCAGAGGATAAGGACATCTTCTTCAACATCTGGCTTGAAAAAAGGCTTCTAGCATGCCTAGGGTACACCATAAAGAAAAGAAATAAACTGGTCCCCTCTAAATAATTACATTCCTGGGTGCAAGCTTGAATACAACTGCCCAGATGGCTTACCTACCCCAGACAAAGGCAACTGATAACTTTCTTCCATGTTGAAGTATGTTATCTGCAAGACAAATTCTGCAGGCTTTGGGGTTCATGGCATCCTGCATTCTACTAATTCCATATGAGACTGCATATGAGGAAACTTCAATGGTACCTAAAAGTTTATGGAGTCAACATTGTCACAGTCTGGAAACAATGATTCCCCTCATTCCCTGCCTAAACGGGAGTTTCTTTGGTGGGCAGAGACATGTCACCAAAACAAGGGACTGTCATTCACTCTACCCCTGCCCCCCAAACCCTAACTACAGACGATCAGACTTTTTTTTGGGGGGCCCACCTGGCAGGGAGATGCATTCAGGGCAAATGGAGCCCAAACCAGATGCATCTGCATATCAACCCGAAAGAGATGCTGGCTGTTCAGAATGCTCTGACAGCCTTCAAGGACTTTGTCCATCCAGGACAACTACGGATAAAGACCGACAACACCACCGTTATGTGGTACATAAACAAGCAGGGGGGGTACACATTCCTACCCCCTTTGCAGACTAGCCATGGCCTTATGGAACACAGCCTTGACTTACCAATTACATCTTCAAGGTCCGTTCCTGCCAGGAAAGCAAAATACTCTGGCAGACGACCTAAGCAGAAATCGTATGGACCCACAAAAATGGAAACTGGATCCACAAATCTTCAGCATGTTAACACGGAAATGGGGGAGCCCTGACAGATCTTTTTGCCTCTCCCCAAAATTATCATTTGGACAAATTCTGCAGAAGAACTCATCACAAAAAAGCATGGAAAGTGGATGCCCTATCCTTCAACTGGAAAAACCTATCAGCCTATGCCTTTCCCCCTCTTCCTCTACTGTCCAAGGTCTTACTAAAAGTCAGACAGGAAAAAACAAAAAATTATCCTAGTTGTTCCGGACTGGCCTTGCCAGCACTGGTACCCACTTCTAAGGAATATGTCTCAGCTTCCTCCATGGTACTTGCCTCAAATACCTTATCTACTGTCTTAGCAAGGCCTGTTTCCTCCGCTCCAAGCTCAGATCTTGCAGCATGACTGATCTGTCTGATTATTCCAAACAACTCTCAGGCCGTCAGTGGATTCTCATTTTGGAAGCCAAGAAGGCCTAGTACTACAAAATCTTCATTTGATAAGTGGAAGGGTTGTGCTTGGAACCAAGCAGAAGGAACGAACACAGCAAAGCCCAATATTCACTCCAGAATTTGCAATGTGACTGAGATGCTTGACGAGACATCTTTTCTTCAATAAAGTACATGCCTCTGCCATCTCTGCTCATTACAACACAGAGCCTCTCCTCTTCTCTCATCCTCTGATTAAGCAGTATCTTAGAGGGGCCAAAAATGTAAGGCCTCCCAGAAGATCACCAATTCCTGCATGGGACCTCAATTTTGTGCTGGAAAAACTCACCCTGCCTCCTTTTGAAGCAGCAGCTACTGCAGATAAAAAAATTTGTCTCTTGGCAGTCACTTCAGCAAGAAGGGTTTCAGAACTACAGGCTCTCGTGGCAGTGGAGCCTTTTATTATATTTTACCCGGACAGGGTGTCTCTCAGGACCAATCCTTCTTTTATGCCTAAGGTGGTATCTAGTGTGGCTCTTAACCATACCATTCACCTGCCAACATTTTACCCAAATCCGCAGAACAAGTGGGAGCGGATTCTGCATTCATTGGATGTACATAGACAACTAAGATTCTACTTAAACAGGACCAAATCTCTAAGAAAGTCTGAGGAACTACTGGTAGCATTTGCTGCAGGGTCAGAGGGGAAGGCTATATCAAAGCAGACTATTTCTAAGTGGATAAACCACTGCATTTGTTTCTGCTACTGGCACCATGGTAAACCTGTGCCCAAGGGGATCGGATCCCATTCCACCAGGGCTGCCTCTTCTTCTGCAGCTTTTCTCAGAAGGGTTCCAACCAGACATTTTAGAAGCTGCTACTTGAAGCTCTATTCATACCTTTACAAAGCATTATCATTTGCCTCTTTTCTCCAAATCCAGGGCAGGCTTTGCCACTGCAGTTCTGCAGGGCCTTATAACTGCTCCTAATGCTGTTTAGCTCCATCCTCCCATCCATAGCTTTGGGATTCCCACCAATACGGCTGCAACAGTGGAAACACGAAGAACACACAGTTGTGTACACTACCATAAATGTAGATGTTCGAAAGTGTGTATTCACTGTTGCAGTCCGGTTACCCACCCGCCATCTCCCCCTTTCTATGTTCTTTTCTTTCCTTCACCTCCACACAAAAGCTTTTTGTGGTATTTGTTTTTAGGTGAAGGTAAGTTTATGTTTCTGCAAAAGTGTATTTACATATTTACTGTTTATTCATATATGTGTGTGTGTGTATATATATATATATATATATATATATATATATATATATATATATATATTATATATATATATTATATATATATTGCTCCCCATTTGGGGCACCCGGACATTCGGGGACAAGAAAACTGAATAAAAATGGCATCGGTTGCATGTTTATACCTCTGACCACCTGATCGCCTTGGAAGAGGAGACAACCCACGCAGGACCCAAGACTTTGTTATTCAGAATCCACTGAGAGCAACCCGCCAGCAGATTACCCAAATGTAATGACTGCAACAGTGAATACACTTGAACATCTACATTTATGGTAAGTGTACACAACTGTACTTTGTTAATTATGAACACGATTTTTTCTGGTGCACAAACTCGATGTCAGGTAATGTGAGGAGGAGCATGGCATTGTGAGTAAGTAGGAGTAGAACAAGTTTGGAATCTTGAGATGTGTGAAGGTGGCTGGTCAGTTCCAAGCATCGGAATTGAGTCCCCTCAGGCTACTGGAATGAAGTTAGACAACACAGATGGAACATTATGGTAAGAACATAACTTATTTTTTTAACGAGAGAAGCCTCTAATGTCCTAATTGGCATTGTATTTGTATGCGTGTGAACCTGCTAATGGGAAAGAAGCTCTTACAATATCTCTGAAAATTGCAAAGCATGTTGCCAAAGGGGTATTTTTCAGTCATAGTACTGGAGGAAAAAGATGACCCCTGTTGGGACTTTATACTGTTGATTCTGCTTGCAAAGATCTTCTTGAAGATCTAGAACCTGAAAGTTGGCTAAAACACTTTGTCATTGTACATTAAAATGTGCGTTTTACACGGTGGACAAAATTCATTGTCATTTTATTTTCAGGTCACTAACAAGAACTGTCCATTGGGTGTCGGAGTTTCACTTCAGAATCTCAGTCTCCAGGTAATTCTTTCTGTTAGTGTTTTAATGCAGTGCTATTTATTTGTTACAGAATTTTGAACTCTCTGTAGCTGATTGTGTCGAATAACCGGTATTGTTTGAGCAGTAAATATTTTAACAACTAGTATGTTACTTTGCTTCTTTTTGTTGTGCTGTCATGATTTCACATGTCTCCTTTACAGTGTCTCTATTGAGCTATCAGAAGCCATTTAGTTACTCATTCTTTACATGGCTAACCTTGGCATTAGTTGTGTTTCATTTTAGTGTGTTAAGTAGAACATTGATCTCACTGGACCATTTACAGGCTCAGCCAGGGTAAGAAAAATGTTAGTGATAAATTGAATAATATGTTGTACAATTAACAAGATTATTTGGTACTACTTGTAATGACACACAGTTACCAATGTTCAGCTCTTATGGTGTTTACAGTATGTACATCTAATTGCGTTGCAGTGTTGGAGAGGAAGGGACGGTTGGAATCTTGATATAAAGGAGGAGATTAATGTAGAGTTTAGGAGAAGAGATGGGAAGAAAGAGAAGGGGTTGAGTAGGAAGTGGATGGTGAAAATGACTGTTGGGGGGGGGGGGAAATGTTTTTTTAAGGCGATGAGAGAGGTTCAAGAGCATTAATGAACTGGGAGTGACATTGAAGGTGACAGGGGGTTATGATCTGAATGGGATGTATCCCACCTGCTTGTTGGTGAAGTTTTAGGGTAGGTAAGCTAGGTTGGGATTACACTGTAAATTGAGTTGTGTTCTGTTATACCTGAAATACGCAGGAAACCTCTTTGAGTAAGAATGCTTTTAGCCGAGGTTTTAACCTTCCATGTGGTTTGTTTTCTGTCGGTTGGACAAGGAGGGATTCACATGTGTGGGTGTCAGGAGGTCAAATATAGAAAAATTATGGTTATTGCAGTGAAGCTTATTTTGGTGAGTATGCAAAATTGAGTTGTGGGTTTAACAGGTCTTAGTTGTAGTCTGGGGTGTGCTTGATGTTCCCCATAAATCACTGCTGCTTTAGTCTTTAGCTATACGAGTTTTATCCTGCCATGGATATAACCGCTGGACAACTTCCAAAGACTTTGCTTCACTCTACACATGTGCTCAGGCTGCTGTGGCTCAACCTCCAAGGGGAGAAAATCACAGCCTGGGCAGCAAAACTCCTCAGTACTTTCTTTGCTTCCCTTGACAGTCCTCCTCCTGGGCTTAATAGGATAGATTATCGACACTTTCTTCCAGTTTCTTGTTTGATGTGTCCCCATTGGGGAATTTCTTCTGCACTTAAATGCTTTTTTGTTAAATTGATACCAGTTCTCTTTAAGAATAAACTCATTTGTGTGTTGTTTTTACTGTGCTGTCTAGATGGTTGTGTGACTGCAGTTCATCCATCTATTTTTATATTTTTACAGGCATTTCTTGAATTTTTTCAGCAAAATATACTTTTAATGCATTTACTTTTGTGTTTTATTGGGACTAGTGTATATCTTAGGGTGTGTGTGTGTGTGTGTGTGTGTGTGTGTGTGTGTGTGTGTGTGTGTGTGTGTGTGTGTGTGTCTGTCTGACATCTTACCTTTCAACCGATTTCTTCTAGCTGCACTTAACAGAGTTGCAACTTCTTTCTCGTCAGGAACATGGATTTGCTTACTAGTCCTTTGGTTCCTTCTCATGCTGTACCCAAGATAAGGAAAACTTCTCTGGAGTCCTTGCCACCACCATGGACTCATTCATTGTCCTTCCAGTTAACTGTTGCAGTATTTTTAACAATAGGGATCCCCTGCCAAAGACAGCCTGACGTCTGGACAGTATAATAGAGCCTTTAGGTTGCTTTAAGGTACGCCATACATCACATGTATGCTCCTCACGTAGCATAGAGCATAAAGCTAAGCCCCTTTTCTGTTCACCAAGCCTTTGCAGATAAGGGGCTGTGAACCCCCTTTTTTAAAAAAATTTTGGGGAAATTTTTTCCTTTGGGTTTTTTTTTCTTTTTTAAAGGGGGGTTTAATTTTTTTTTAAAAAAATTTTTTTTTTTTCAAAAAAAAAGGGGGTTGGGGGGGGTTTTTAAAAAAATTTGGTTTTGGGGGGTTTTTGGGGGAAAAAAATTTTGGGGTTTAAAATTTTTTAATTTTTTCCGGGTTTATAAACCCCCCCCTTTTTTTAAAAGGGGAAAAAAACCCCCCCTAAAAAAAACCCCCCCGGGCCCCCAAAAAAACCCCGGGGGTTTTTAAAATTTTTTTTTGGGGGTTTTTTTTTTTGCCTTTTTTTTTTCCCCTTTTGGGGTTTCCCTTTTTTTAAACCTTTTGTTTTTTAAAATTTCCTTTTTAAAAAAAAGTTTTTTTTTTTTTTTGGGGTTTTTTTTCCCCTTTTTTTTTTTTTTTTAAAATTTTCCAAAATTTTTTGTTTTTTTGTGTTTTTTGGGGGGGTTTTTTGGTGTGTGTGTTTTTTTTTTTTTTTTTGTTTTTTTTTTTTTGGGAAACCCCCCCCTTTTTTTTTAAAGGGGATTTCCCCCCCTTTCCCCGGAAAAAAAAATTTTTTGGGGTTCCCCCAGGGTTTAAAAAAATTTTTTTTTTTCCCCCCAATCCCCCCAAAAAGCCCCATTTTTAAATTTTTTTGGGGGGTTTTAAAAAACCAAAGCCCCCGTAAATAGAGTTTTTTCCCCCCCCAAAAAAATTTTTCCCCAAAAAAAATTTTTGGTTTTCCTTTCCCCCAAATTTTTCCCCCCCCCAAAAATTTTTTTTTGGGGTTTTTTTTTTTTTTTTAAATTTTTAATTTTTGGGGTTTGTGGGGTTTTTTTTTTTTTTTTTTTATTTTTTTTTTGGGGGCCCGGGAAAGGGGGGGTTATCCCCCCCTTTTTTGGGGGAAAAAAGGGGGCCTTTTTTCTTTTTTGGGGGGGAAAAAAAAAGGGCCGATTTTTTTTTTTTTTTTTAAAAAAGGGGTTTCCAAAAAAATTTAAATTTTTTTTTTTCCCAAAAAAAATTTACCCCGGGGAAATTTTCTTTTTTTTAAAAAAAAAATTTTTTTTTTTTAAAAAAAACCCCCTTTTTGGTTTTTTTTAAAAATTTTGCCTTTTTCCCCCTTTTTTTTTTTTTTTTTAAAAAAAAAAAACCCCCTTTTTTTTTAAAAAAAAAAGGAAAAACCCGTAGGCCCGGGGTTTTTTTTAAAAAAACCCCCCAAAAAAAAGGGAACCCCCTTTCCCCCCCCCAAATTTTTTTTCCCATTTTTTGGGGCCCCTTCCCCTCCGGTTTTTTTTCCCCCCCGGGGGGGGGGTTTTTTTCCCTCTTTTTTTAAAAAGGGGGGCCCCCAAAAAAAGGGGGGGGAAAACCCCCCCCTTTTTTTTTTTAAAAAAAAAACTAAACCTTTTAAAAAAGGGGGGCCCCCCCCCCCCCAAAAAAAAAATTTGTTAAAATTTTCCAATTTTTTTTTGGGGCCCAACCCCCAAAAAAATTTCCCTTTTTTTTTTCCCCTTTTCCTTTTTTTTTAAAAAAAATTTTTTTTTGGGGGGATTTTGGGGGAAAGGCCAATTCCTCTGTTCCCCCGGGTTTTTTTAAATTGCCCCCGGGGTTTTAAAACCCCCGGGTTTTTTTTTTAAAAAAATTTTTTTCCCCTTTTTTTCCCCCCCCAAAATTTTTTTTTCCCCCCCTTTTTTTTTCCCCCCTTTTTTCCCCCTTTCCCCCCCAAGGGAAAAAATTCCTGCCCCCCCCTTTTTTAAAAAAGGGGTTAAAAATTTAAAAGGGAAACCCAAATTTTTTTCCCCCTTTTTTTTTTCCCAAAAAATTTTTTGGGTTAAAAAAAATTTGGGTTTTTTAAAAAAAGGGTTTAATTTTTTTTGTTTTTAAAAATTTTGGGAAAACTTAAAAAAAAATTTTTTTTCCCCCCCAAAAAGGGTTTTTTTTTTTCCAAAAAAAATTTTTTGGGGGTTTTTTAAAACCCCCCAAAAGGGGTTTTTAAAAAGGAAAAGGGGGGAAAAAAAAAGTAAAAAAAAAAAATTTTTTTTTTGGAAAAAAAATTTTTTTTTGAAAAAAAAAAATAAAACCCAAAAAAAACCCCGGAAACCCCCAAAAAAACCCGGGGGGGTTTTTCCCCCCCGGGGGGGGAAAAAAAAAAAAAAAAAAAAACCCCCCCCCCCAAAAGGGGGGTTTTAAAAAGGGGGGGGAAAAAATTTTTAAAACCCCCCAAAAATTTTAAAAATTTTTTCCCCCCAAAACTTTTTTCCTTTTTAAAAAAAGGGGGAAAAAACCCCCCTTTTAAGGGGAAAAAAAAATTTTTTTTTCCCAAAAAACCCCCAAAGGGGGGAAAAAAACCCCCCCCCTTTTTTAAAAAAAAAACCCCCAAAAAAACCCCCCCTTTCCAAAAAAAAAGGGGGAAAAAAAATTTTTTTTCCCAAAAAACCCCCCCAAAAGGGCCTTAAAAAAAAAAAGGGCCCCCCGGGTTTTAAAAATTTTTTTTTCCCCCCGGGCCCCCAAAAAACCCCGGGCCCCCCAAAAAGGGAATTTTAAAAATTTTTCCCAAAAAAATTTTTTTCCCCCCTTTTTTTTCCCCCCCCAAAAAAAAACCCCCAAAACTTTTTAAAAAAAGGGGGGGAAAAAAAAAAATTTAATTTTCCTTCAAAAAAAAAAAAAAATTTTTTTTTTAAAAAAAAAACCCTTTTAAAAAAAATTAAACTTCCCCAAAACCCCCTTTTTCCGGGGAAAATTTTCCCCCCCCGGGGGTTTTTTTAAAAAAAAATTTTAAAAATTTTTTTTTAAAAACAAGGAAAAACCCTTTTAAAAAAAACCCCGGGGGGTTTTTTTTCCCCCCCTTTTTTCTTTTTTTGGGGGGGGCCCCCAAAAAAAAATTTTCCCCCCCCCCAAAAAAAAAAACCCCCTTTTTTGGGGGTTTTCCGGGGGGGGGAAAAAAAAGGGGAAAAAACCCCCCCAAAAAAAAAAAAAAAACCTTGGGGCCATTTTAAAGGAAATTAAGGGAAAAAACCCAAAAAAAAAGAAAAAAAATTTTTTTTAAAAAAAAAGGCCCCCCGGGGGAAAAAAAGGGCCCCCCCCTTTTCCCAAAAAACCCCCCCCAAAAAAACCCCCCCGGGGGGAAACCCCAAAGAAAATTTAAAAAAAAAACCCCAAAAAAAAAACCCCCCCAAAAAAAAATTTCCCAAAAAAAAACCAAAATTTAAATTTTTAAAAAGGGGAAAAAAAATTTTAAATTTTCCTCCCCCCCCGGGGTTTTCCCCCCCCAAAAAAATTTAAAAAACCCCCCCCCTTAACCGGAAAAAATTTTTTTCCCCTTCCCCCCCCCAAAAATTTTTAAAAAAAAAAAAAAAGGGGAAAAACGGGAAAAAAAGGCCCCTTTTTTTTGGGGGCCCCCCCCTTTTCCCCTTTTGGGGGGGCCCCCTTTTTTTTTTAAAAATTAAATTTTTTTTAAAAACCCCCCCCTTTTTTAAAAAATTTTTTTTTTTGGGGGGGTTAAAAAAAAAAAAAAGGGGCCTTTTTTTTTAAAAAAACCCCGGCCCCTTTAACCCATTTTTTAAATTTTTTTTAAAAAAACCCCCCTTTTTTTTTCCCCCCAAAAAACCCAAAACCCCTTTTTTTTTTTTTCCCCCCCCCCCCCAAAAACCCCAAAAAAAAAATTTTTTCCCCCCCTTTTTCCTTTTTTAAACCCCCCCCCCCAAAAAAAAAAATTTTTTAAACCCGGGGCCCCCAAAAAAAAAAAAAATTTTTTTGGGGGGGGGGTTTTTTTTTAAAAAAAATTTTTTGGGGCCAAATTTTTTTTTCTCCCCCCCCAAAAAAAAAAAGGCCCCCCCCAAAAACCCCTTTTTTCCCCCAAAAAAGGGGCCCTAAACCCCCGGGCCCAAAAAAATTTTTTTTTTAAAAACCCCAAAAAAAACCCCCCCTTTTTTTTTTTGGCGGGGGGGGTTTTAAAACCCCAAAATTTTTTAAAAATTCCCCCCCCTTTTTAAAAAAACCCTTTTTGGGTCCCCTTAAAGGGGGCCTTTCCCTTTTTTTTTTTTTTTGGGGGGGTTTTGGTTCCCCCCCTTTTTAAAAACCCCCCTTTTTTTCCCCAATTTTTTTTTTTTGGGGCTTTTTTTTTTTTTGGGGTTTTTTTTAAAATTTTTTTTTCCCCCCAAATTTTTGGGAAAAAACCCAAATTTTTTCCCCAAAAAAAAACCCCAATCCCCAAAAAAAAAAAAGGGGGGGTTTTTTTTGGGGGGGTTTTTAAAATTTTTTTTTTTAAAAAAAAAACTTTTTTTTGGGGGGTTTTTTTTTTTTTTTTAAAAAATTAAAAAAAAAATTTTTTTTTTTCTTTTTTTTAAAAAAAAGGGGGCCCCTTTTGGGCCCAAAATTTTTTTCCCCGGGGGAAAAAAAAAATTTTAAAACGTAAAAAACCCCGGAAAGGTTGTTTTTCCCAAAGGGGGAAAAAAAAACCTTTTTTTTTTTTTTAAAATTTTTTTATTAAAACCCCAAAGGGGAATTCCCGGGTTTTTTTTTTTTGGTTTTTGGGTTTTTTTTGGGAAAATTTTTTTTCCCCCCAAAAAAAAATTTTTTTAAAAAAAAAATTTTGGGCCCCCCGGCCCCAAAAAAATTTTTTTTTTTTTTAAAAAAAAAAAAAAAAAATTTTTTTTCCCCGGGGGAATTTGTTTTTTTAACCCCCCCCTTTTTTTTCCCCCCCGGGTTTTTGGTTTTAAATTTTTTAAAAAAATTTTTTTTTAAAAATTTCCCTTCCTTTTTTTTAAAAAAAAATTTTTTTGGGGTTTGTTTAAAAAAAGGGGAAAGGAAAAAAAAATATTTTTTTAAAAAAATTTTTTTTTTTTTTTCCCCCCCTTTTTTATTTTTTTTGAAAAAAAAAAAACCCGGGGTTTGGTTTTTTTTTTTTTAAAACCCCCCCTTTTTAAAAATAAAAAAAACCCCCCAAATTTGGAAGGGGGGGAAAGCTTTCCCCCAAAAATTCCCGGGGTTGGGGAAATTTTTTAAAAAAAAAAAACAAAAAATTGGCCCTTTAATTTAAATTTCCTTTAAAATTTTGGAAAAAACCTTTTTAAAAATTTAAAAAAAAAGGGGGTTTTTTAAAAAATTTTAAAAAAATTTTTATGGGGCCCTTTAAACCCCCCCTTTTCGGGAAAATTTTTGGAAATTTTTGGGGGGAAAAATTAAAAATTTAAAAGGGGGTTTTTAAAAAAAAAAAAAACCTTTTTAAAAAAAACCCTTTTTTTTTAAAATTTAAAAAAGGGGGGTTTGGGCCCGGAAAAAAAAAATTTTTTCCATTTTTTTTTTTAAAAAAAACAATATTTTAAAAAAAAAAAGGGGTTTGCCCTTAAAAAAATTTTCCCCCCAAAAAAACCCAAATTTTTAAAAAAAGGGAAAAAATTTTTTTCCACCCTTTTTTTAAAAAAATTTTTTTCCCAAAAAAATTTTTTTAAATTTTAAATTTTTTTTCCTTTTTTGGGTTTTTTTTTAACCCCAAAAAAAATTTTTCCCCCAAAAAAATTTTCCCGGGTTTTTTTTTTCCCCCAATTTGGGGGGGTTTTTTATTTTTTCCCGGGGTTAAAAAATTTTTTTCCCGGGGGGGTTTTTCCCTTTTTTGGGGGGGTTTTTTTTAAAAAAACCCCAAAAAAATTTTTTTAAATTTTAATTTTTTGGTTTTTTCTTTTTTTCCCTTTGGGAAAATTTTCCCCCCGGGGAAAAATTTTAAAAAAAAAACCCCCAAGGGGGGGGTTTTTTTTTTAAAAAAAAAAAATTTTTTTGGGGGGCCATTTTTTTTTTTAAAAAAAACCCCCGAAATTTTTAGGGGGGAAAAAAAATTTTTGTTTTTTAAAAAAATTTGAGAAGGGAAAAATTTAAAAAGGGGAAAAGGGGGGCCTTTTTTTTAAAAAAAAAAAAATTTTTTTTTTAAAAACCTTTTATTCCTTTTTAGAAAAAAAATCTTTTTTTTTTTTTTCCAAATTTTTTTTTTTTTTTTAAAAAAAATTAAAAAAATTTTTTTTTTTTTTCCCAAAAGGGGAAAAACCTTTTTTTAAAAAAAAAAAAAAAAAATTTTAAAAAAAGGGGGAAAAAAAAAAAAAGGGGGGGGAAAAAAATTTTTTTAAAAAAAACCCCCGGGTTTTTTTAAAAAAATTTTTTTTGGGGAAAAATTTGGGGGTTTTTTTAAAAAAAAAAAAAAAAGGGGGGTTTGGGGGTATGTTTTTTGGGTTTTTTTTTTTTTTTTTTTTTTTTTTTTTTTGGGGGGGGGGGGGGGGGGGGAAAAAAAAAAAAAAAAAATTTTTAAACAAAAAAAAAAACCCCCAAAACCCCCCCAAAAAACCGGGGGTTTTTAAAAGGCCCCCATTAAACCCCAAATTTTTTAAAAAAAAGGGTTTAAAAAACCCCCCGGGGGGCCCCCGGGAATTTTAAAAAAAAACCCTTTAAAAAAGGGCCCCCCCCGGGGAAGGGAAAAAAACCAAAAAAAAAAAAGGGGAAAAAAATAAAAAAAAAAAAAAAAAACAAAAATTTAAAAAAAACCCCAAAAAAAAAAAAAAAAAAAAAAAAATTTTTTTGAAAAAGGGGGGGTTGGTTTTTTAAAAAAAAAAAAAACCCCCCTTAAAAAAGGGGGTTTTTCCAAAAGTGAGAAATATCTATCCCAATTAGAGTCTAGCCTCCCAAACATCTCAGATGCTCCAGGTGAGGAAGCGTGCTCTCTAAAGCAAAAAAAACATACATCAATGGACCGACAGTGCGTAAAACTCGCCGGTTGTGTGCTACACGAACTCAATGAGGAACTTAAACCACACACACATAAGGCTGCTGTTTAATCTTTAGCCTGCTATTTACAGGATACGTACTCCAAAGAATGGAGTACGGCAACTGTGGTCCCACTCCACAAAGGCGGTGCTTCTACGGATCCTTCTGGAAATTACTTCCGCCTATAAGCTTCGATTTGAGCCTTGTCTGCAAAGCTGTGAGAGGATCATATAATGGAACCTTATACAACAAAGACATTGGGGACCTACAGACACTGGATCCTACCCACCTTAGCTTTGTCAAGGGCAGATCCTGCCCTTGAACTTGGCTCGATTTTTTCGAAACAGTCACTAAGGGGCCATTGATGGAGGGTA
>NC_056728.1:432543425-432757135 GCF_019279795.1 Protopterus annectens
CTCCCAATTCCAAGACCGTATCTAGACTTGCCTCCAAATCAGTTGGCAGAGGCATTGAAACAAGTCCAAACTGCCATATCCCAGGGGGGCAGTAGAACCTGTTCCCACAGATCAAACAGGCAAAGGCTTTTATTCCAGACTATTCCTTGTTCCCAGAAAAGAGGGCACATGACACCCCATCCTGGATGTATCCGGTGGTCCCCAAATTCAAAATGCTAACTTTGCAGCAGCTGCTGCCTATGCTGACAAAAATTTCTGATTAGTGACCCTAGACTTAAAAGATGCCTACCTCCACATCCCTATAAGGGAATCCTGCAGGAAATTCCTGCGCTTCAGAGAAAGGCTCACAACACTTTCAGTTCTCTGCACTACCCTTTGGCTTATCTGCTGCTCCCAGGGTATTCACCAAATGCTTAGCCCCGGTCATAGCATTTTGCAGACAGAAAAATATACAGATTTACCCTTAATCTGGACGACTGCCTCATTCCGGCAGAGTGCAAAGAAAAGCTGCTGCAGGACCTCCTCTTTGCCAAAACCCTCCTAACTTCCTTAGGGTTCACCATCAACGAGAAGAAATCAAAGTAAACACCCTCCAGGAGGATCATTTTCTTGGGAGCACTGCTGGACACAACATCCCAAATGGCTTTCCTGTCCCCAGAAAAGAAGAGCTTCCTACCCTCTACTTTAACCAGCTGGCTTCCAGAAATCACCTCACAGCGAGGAAGTTCCTGCAAGGCTTTGGGTACATGGCATCTTGCATGCTACTAATTCCTCTGGCCAGGCTTCACATGAGAAAACTTCAGTGGTACCTAAAGAATCTTTAGTGTCAGCACTCTCAGCCTTTAGAGACCCCTCTCCCTCTGATCCCCTGTATAAGGGCCGAGTTTCTCTGGTGGGCAGGGGCCTGTACCAAGAACAAGGGTCTTCTCTTCATCCTCCGCCCTACCGAGCAGACCATCACCACTGACGCCTCAGACATTGCTTGGGGCGCTCACCTAACAGGCAGGTGCAGCCAAGGTCTTTTGGATGCCCAGCACCTTCCCTTACACATCAACCAGAAGGAAATGATGGCAGTGCAAAAGGCTCTGACATCCTTCAAACCCTATCTCAGGCCAGGAGTTCGGGTTCTCCTTATCAAAACAGACAGCACCGCTGTAATGTGGTACATCAAGCAAATAGGGGGGGACCCAATCTTCCGTTTGTGCAGGCTAGCCATGAACCTCTGGCTTGGGTTTTCATATTAAATCGATGACTTTGCTTTAAGCTAAAAATACTAAACTTCCTCAGGCCTAAAGCTCGCACTATGCTTAGAAAACTGACAACCAAAGAGCATTTTCAGGCCCACATGCCTCAAAAACAAATTATTAGAATGGCTGAAGACCTTATTACCATCATTTCCCCCTCTAAGAGACCTAGAACTGATTTTCCTTCTGATTCGTCTGATCAGAAATCTGATATTTCTATTCCTTCTGACTACCAGGATTTACCCTTATCTACTTATGAGGATTCTGATGCAGAGGGTTCCATTCCCTCTGCTTCCCCTCCAGAGGATTTTTCTTTTGGTGAAACCTTGCATACCCTTAGGGAACATTTCTGCTGGGAAAGCCAGGACTATTCACAGTCCAAAAAAGAGACTTTGGGAATTCTTAAACCTACCTCATCCCTCCTGTTCTGGAGAATTGTAGATAATGTTTTCCTGGAGTCCAGCCTTACCCCGGACACTTTGCCTCCAGCTCCCAGAAAACCTGACTGGTGCTGTAGAGTACCTGACTCTCTCAAATTCCTCTTCACGAATCCTACTGTGAATCCAGAGACCATTTCCCATAGACTTAAAAGCATTAAGGCTACCACTGCCAAGAATCCTACCCCTTCTGACAGGGATTCTAGGGCTTTAGACAAATGGGGTAAGAAGGTATATACCTCTGCTACTTTGGCCATTAGGGCTTTAAATTGCCAGTTTCATATGTTAAAGTATCAGCAGCATATTATGAGATTAATTAAACAGAAAATGATGTTCATTCCTGACTGTGCAGAACACAAAGATTTACAAGAGTTATTGCATTCTGCTGACCAAGTTGGTAAACATATTTTGCAATGTGGTTTTAATGCTTTAGAAGCATCTTGCAGGGCTGATGTCACTGGGTCTGTACTTAGAAGGCATGCTTGGCTTAAGGAACAAAACTTGCCAGATTATGTTAAAACTAAATTACTGGATGCACCCTTAAACCAAGACCGCATTTTTGGCAACAAAGTGAAAGAAGTCCTCAAAAGAATGGAGGAAAAAGCTAAATCTATGCAAACTGTTAAAGATTTCTTGCAAGTTCAGCCACCTAGATTCAGTATGCACTGGCTTTCAAAGAACTGGTCCTTTCCAGTCCCTTCCAGGCCTTCTCAGTCCAAACCCAGGAGCAGCAGACCACCAAGACTTCAGTCTCAGGCTATGCACAGATCTAAGCAGTGGGGGGTTCCAACTATCAAAGTAGGGAGTAGTAAGCCACCCCCCTATGGAAAAATTGCACAATGACTTATCCTTAACACTTCCAAGTCTTGTTCAACTACTTGCACCTTTAAGAGGAAAGCTCGCCCTGCATGCAAAATAATGGGCATTCATTACCCAAGACAAATAGTTTTTAAACATAGTTTCCCTAGGATACAGATTCCACTTCCCCTCTCTCCCATTCCCAAGTGGATGGCCGTACCTCCCCGCAAACCAGTGGGTAGAGGTTCAAAAACAAGTTCTCTCTCTCCTCAGCATCAAGGCTATTCATCTTCTCCCAGCAGAACAAAGGGGGCAAAGTTTCTATTCAAGACTGTTCCTGGTTCCCATAAAAGAAAACTCCTGGTGTCCTATCCTGGACCTGTCTATCCTCAACACCTTTCTGGTGGTTACAAAATTCAAAATGCTAACTCTACAACAGCTTCTTCCTTTGCTAGCCAAGGATGCCTGGCTGGCAACCTTAGACTTCAAAGAAGCTTATCTGCACATCCCAATAAGAGAATCTTGCAGGGAATACCTACACTTCAGGATAGGCTCCATGCACTATCTGTTCTCTGCACTTCCCTTTGGTTATCTACTGTGCCCAGGGTATTCACAAAGTGCCTAGCTCTGGCCATTGCATTTTGCAGGCAGAGAAATATTCAGATTTACCCATATTTGTACAATTGCCTGATTCAGGCAGAGTCAGGACTTGCTATTACAGCACCTGGAATTTGTAAAGAGTCTTCTTCACTGGGGTACACCAACGAGAAGAAATCACACCTAGTACCTTGACAACAGATTGCATTCCTGGGAGCAATCTTGAACACAACTTCCCAGATGCCATTCCTCACTCCAGAGAAACAAGTTTATTTGACAACCTTCTTCAACCTACTGGCCACAAAAACCCAGCTATCTGCAAGGAAAATCCTGCAAGCCCTGGGGTTCATAGCCTCTTGCATTCTTTTAATTTTTGTATGCAAGACTGCATACGAGGAAACTACAATGGTATCTAAAAAGTCTAAGGGTGTCAGCATTCTCAGGACCTGGAAACAATGATTCCTGTCATCCCTTGCCTAAAGTCAGAGTTCCTTTGGTGGGCAGAGGCCTGAAACCACAACAAGGGACTCCCTTTCACTCTACCCCCTGTTGCCCAAACCCTAACAACAAATGCATCAGACTATGCATGGGGGGCTCACATGGCAGGGTAGTGCATTCAGAGCAAATGGTACCCAATACAGATGCACCTGCATATCAGTCAAAAAGAAATTTTAGCTGTACAGAATGCTCTGACAAGCTTCAAAGACCTTATTCTTCCAGGACAACATTTGGTAAAGACAGAGAACACCACAGTTATGTGGTACATAAACAAGCAGGGGGAAACCCATTCCTACCCACTCTGCAGACTAGCCATGGCTCTGTGGAACACTGCCTAGAGCAACCAAGTGAACCTACAAACTTAATTCCTGCCAGGCAAACTAAATTCAATGACAGACGAGTTAAGCATAAATCTCTTGGACCCACATGAATGGAAACTGGAACCCAAAATTTTCAAGCGCTTGAGGAACAAATGGGTGACTCCAGAGGCAGACCTGTTTGCCTCCCCTCAGAACCACCTATTGAAAAAGTACTGCACCAGAACTCCCCACTGTTAAGCTTGGAAAGTGGATGCCCTGTCCTTTACCTGTGAGGGCCTCTCAGTTTATGCGTTCCCCCCTCTGCCTCTCCTCTCGAAGGTCCTGCTAAAGATCAACCAGGACAAACCAAGGACAATTCTGATTGCACTGGACTGGCCATGCCAGCACTGGTACCCCCTTTTGCGCAGTCTGACAGGACTATGACCATGGCACCTGCCTCAGACTCCTCACCTGCTGTCCCAGCAGGTGGGTCAGATTCTGCACCCTCCGCTTCAAACCCAGAACCTTGCAGCCTGGCTAATCTCTTGAGCTCACCTCTTGCAAACCTCAGTAAGCAGGTGCTGGATGTCATTCTTGAGGCAAGGAGGCCTAGTACTAGAAAATCCTATTCGGAAAAGTGGAAAAGATACTGTACCTGGAGCCAGTCTCAAGGGATGGGCACAACGGTGCCCAGCTTACCTCATATTCTAGATTATGTAACAGAAATGCTCCACAAGGGCCTGTCTTTCTCGTCAATTAAGATTCATGCCTCTGCCATATCAGCACATTGGAATACTGAGCCACCATTCTTCTCTCATCCTCTGCTAAAACAATTCCTTAGTTAGAGGGACCAAAAATTTATGACCCCCCCCCCCAGGAGAGCTCCCACTGCAGCCTGGGACCTAAACATTGTGTTGGAGAAACTTACTCTTCCTCCCTTTGAACGGCTGTTGCAGCAGAGTTGAAATTTCTTTCTTGGAAAACAGCTTTACTTCTAGCCATCACTTCTGCAAGAAGAGTGTCTGAACTGCAGGCCTTTATGGCAGTGTGAACCCTTTATCTACCATGCGGACAGGGTTTCCCTCAGGACTAAGCCATCATTTATACCAAAGGTGGTATCTTGTGTGGCTCTGAACCAGTCCATTCACTTGCCTACTTTTTCCCTAATCCCCAGAATAAAGGGTAAAGGATATTGCATTGCCTGGATGTGCACAGACAGCTTAGATTCTATCTGGACAGGACTAAGCCTCTCAGAAAATCTGACCAGCTGCTGGTTAGATTTGCTGCAGGAGCAGAGGGGAAGGCCATTTCCAAGCAAACCATTTTGAAATGGATAGCACATTGCATCCATTTATGCTACAAGCACCATGGAAAACTTTACCCCACAGGGGATAAGAACACATTCCACCAGGGCTGTATCTACCTCTACTGCTTTTCTCAGATGTGTCCTAACCAGGGACACCCTGGAAGCTGCAGCCTAGAGCTCTGTACATACTTTCAACAAGCATTACCACTTGCCTATCTTTTCTAAATCCAGAGCTGGATTTGCCACAGCAGTCTTACAGGGCATCATTGCTAGCCTTAATGCTCCTTAACTGCCTCCACCCTTCCTTAGCTTTGGGAATCAACCCAAATGTGATGACTGCAACAGTGAAACACGAAAAACGTAGTACAGTTGTGTGCACTTATAAATGTAGTTGTTCGAGGGTATTCACTGTTGCAGTCCTGGTTACCCTCCCTCCAGCCCCCTGACTTTTTCTCTTTACTGTTATCTATCATTTTTGTTTGGCACACTTTATATCATGTGCATTTACTTTTTGTTGGGGGTGTTCCATACCATGTAATTGCTTCCTGTTGTGGGGGCACCTGACATCTGGGGCAAGAAAATCTGAATGTTAAGTTGTCAATCTCGCCTTCATTCTTGCTGGATGGGGTTCGGAGCCGATCCTCGGCTCCGACTCGGCACTTGCTTTAGCTCGAGAACTCCTTTTACCAGCTCGAGGCAACCCTATATCCCATGATGCAAGGCGGAACTACCCCAGATCTCGTTTGCCGCTTAGCGAAAGAGGTCTCCTTTGCCAGCTGAGGTAAGTTTTTTCTTGTTAAAGAAGAAAAAGTTGAGTTAGGGGTTTATTTTTTCCCTTTAGTGTTAGATTAGCCTGTACTTAGTTACAGCCCACCCTATTCCCTTCCTTTTAAACTTTTATAATAGTTTTCAGTTTAAAGTTTTAGTCAGGCCTAGTTCCCCAAGTTATTCCCTTCCTGTGTGTCTGTGTAGGGATTAAGTTGCGTGTTTGTGGGTACTGTTTGTGTCTATCCTTTTTAGGATGTCTAGAGAAGGCAAGGTCTCAGGCTTCAAGAAGTGTGACCAGTGCTGTCAGAAAATGTCCCTGACAGACGGTCACACTTCTTGTGTGTATTGCCTGGGGCCTTTGCACCTGCAGGACTCCTGTGCGTTGTGTCATGCTTTTAGCCAGAGAGTCCTGCAGGAAAGGAGGAACAAATTAATCCTCCGAGGTTTACTTAAACCTGAAGGTTCTCCTCCTAAGTCAGGGGCAGGAAAACCTCTTAAGCCACCGAAGGTTCAGGCTACAGTGTCCAAGCCTCCTCCGGTGGCTCCGGCTCCGTCGGAGCCGATATCGGCTCCGACTGGAGTCTATACTTCTGTTAGAGTAGTGGGTTCGGTGCCGACCGGCTCCGATACCCTGACTACTGTGGCCTTGTCGGCTCCGGCTGGAGCCGACACTTTATCAGCATCGGGCCGAGATATCCTCGGCTCCATCTGGGGTTCAAGGGACTTCGGCTCCGATGGCTTCGACCCGTAAGAGATCCCGGTCCCCTTCGATACTAAGTATTCACTCGGCCCCGGGTCTCCTCTTTTGTCGGAGCGGAGCCATCGGAGCCGATCTTCGAGATCTTCCAGGCTGTCTGACCACGATTTGGAGAGGGTGGTAAGCAGGCTGTTGAAGTCTCAGGCACTGGCCCAAATGCTCCATAGCCCGTCTCAACAGACTTCAGCTATAGCCCCGATTCTTGAGATTCCTCCTCCGACTCCACACCAGAGTTCGGAGCCGGAGCTTCTTGGGACAGCGACTGTTTCGATGCCGGAGCCGATACATCCTTCGGCTCTGTCATCTTCGGCTCCGATCTCCTCCTTGAGACCTTCCTTGGAGGGATCCGGTCGTCGGGTTTCCACTGTCGGCTCCGAAGGGGCTAGTGGCATCGGACCCTTGTCCGACCCCGCTCTCCCTCTCGGGGCTTCGGCTTTGGTAAGCTCGGCGCCGACATCGACCTCGAGCCTTCTCTCTCCTTGGAGCCGACCATTCCTGTTTCTTCGGAGCGGTGTGTTCAGGTCTCCCGGGAGAGGAGCCTTTGAGGTGATGAGGAGTGTCCTGGCCTCTGAGCCTGGTCAACGGTCTATCCCTCTAGCTCCTCCCTCATCAGTGCCTGCAGATCCCTCTTGCCAGCCTCTTGCTCTCAGACCCAGGGATCCATCACCCCAGGTTTCCCCACTGGGAATTTCCTCCTCTTCCGAGGTTTCTCCTGACCCTGCAGGGGAACCCCCTCGGAAGAGGACGTGTAAGAGGAAACACACAGACTCCCCTGAGTCTACTACATCTGATACCGACTTAGATGAGTCTGAGGGTTCCCCACGGTCCCCCTCTGAGGATGTCTCATTTTCAGACATCCTTGAGCTCCTCAAACAGAGGGGGAATTGGCCCTCCATTGACCCCTCCGAGGATGAGTCTGTATACCTGGAGGCTTTTGGAACCCGACCCTCCACCTCCTGGGTGTCTCCGCCTTTCGACCCACTCATGCAGGTAGTGGCTCGGAAGGCGTGGGCTCCAGATTCTGTGGAACCTGTCCCCAGGAGACCATCCAAGTTCATCACGGCCCCTTCGGATAAACAGTTCCTGTCCAAAGGTGTCTCTGTGGATGCTATGGTGGTAGCCGCGGCCACTAAGAAGGAACTGGCGGATCCTTCAGTACCTGTCCATCCTCCTAATAAGGATTCTAGGACCATGGACAGGTATGGAAAGCTGATGTTTTCTTCAGCGACCTGTGCTATGCGTTCGCTGAATTACCTTCGTCACTTCACCAGGCTTCAACGAGATATTCTCAAGGAACTGGGAGAAGTAGTCCAGGATCCTTCTGCTGCTGGGGATCAGGAAAAGATTGCCTCACAGCTTGCTATCCTGAATTCCATATCTAACTCCTCCATGCGGCTCATATCTTATGCGGCCGATGGAGCGAGCAGGGCCGCAGGCACAGGTGTTGCTCTTAGACGCCAAGCCTGGATGCGGCTGTGTAATTTTGCGGACCCCTTTAAGGTGTCCTTCACCAACACCCCCTTTGACGGTTCGGCTTTGTTCGGACCTCAGGTGAAGGATACTTTGACCAGATGTGAGCAGGACGGTAAAACTCTTTCTGCCGTTTGAGTCCAGTTTTCCACTCCTTCTAGACCATATCCCAAGGGTCAGAAGGGGGGGAAGATGTGGTTCCGTAAAGCCCAAGGAGCTACACCGGACACACGTGGTCAGTTTACCCCAGAGGCAGAGGGGGTAACAATAATAGACGCCCTAGAGGCAGGGGGGGTCCTCAGAACCAGGGCAACAGGGAGTCTCTTCCTGAGAAGCCTTTTCAGCATCCCTGAGGTGTTGCCCGACTGTCCACCCTTGGAGGCAGTCGGGGGAAGAATTTCGCTGTACCCAGTAGCCTGGCAATCCCTATCACAAGAGAAGTGGGTACAGTCGATCATATCCGAGGGTTACAAAATCCCCTTCGAAAGGTTTCCTGTACCTCTACAATCCCTTCCAGACATCTCACCCGGTCAAAGGGATTTGGCAAGACAGGAAGTTTCAAAACTCCTGGAAAAAAGAGCCATCCAAACAGTGCCGGCAGACCAAGTAGGATCCGGCTTCTACTCAAGATTCTTTTTGGTCCCCAAAAGGACGGGAGATTGGAGACCAATACTAGACCTAAGCAGACTAAACAAGTCTGTCAAAAAGGCAAGATTCCGGATGGTCACGCTACAATCCATTCTGCCCTTTCTGGGCAAGGACAACTGGATGTGCTCTATAGACCTTCAAGATGTACTATCACATAAAGATTCACAGACGCTCCAAAGGTTTCTCCGCTCGGCTGGGAGCCAGTCATTACCAATTCAGAGCACTGCCCTTTGGCCTCACTTCAGCCCCCAGAGTGTTCACCAAATGCATGGCAGTGGTCACAGCTCACCTGAGACGGCGAGGATTCCAGGTGTTTCCTTATTTGGACGACTGGCTCCTCTCCGCCACCTCCAAGCATCAGCTTCTTGGTCCAGAGACTACACCCTACAGCTTTGCAAGAGACTAGGAATTTCGTAAATTTGAAAAATCTCTCTGCTGCCTTGCCAATCTATCACCTTTATAGGCGCAGAGTTAAATGCCGTCAAAATGTTAGCCAGGCTAACAGATCAAAGGATTCTGGACATCCAGAAATTTGTTCAGCTTCTGTTACAAAGCAACAAGATCAAAGCCAGGTTTGTCTTGAAAGTTCTAGGCCTAATGGCTGCGGCCATTGTTCTTCTTCCACTGGCTCGCTTCCACATGCGTCTCCTGCAGTGGATGTTATTCACGCAGTGGTCGTACCATTTGCCCATGAGACACGAAATCTTGGTAACACAGTCGCAGGGCTCATCTACGATGGTGGATATCTTCCCCTCTTCTTCATCAGGGCCGACCCTTTGTTCCCTCCTCCAGTTGCCACAGTCACCACGGATGCCTCTCTGATCGGGTGGGGGGGGGCATTATCAGGGCAGGATGGTCCACGGGACGTGGCAACCCATAGAATACCACCTGCACATAAATGTCCTGGAGATGAGAGCAGTGCTTTTAACGTTGCAAGCCCTCGACGACTTTCTTCCCACGGGGACTATTGCAGTACAGACGGACAACATGTCCGTGGTCTGGTACATCAACAAACAGGGCGGAACCAGGTCCTATCCCTTATGTCGAGAAGCTCTCAGACTATGGCAATGGGCGATCTCTTCTCAACGGTTTCTGATAGCAACGCACATCCCCGGCAGGTCCAACCTATTGGCGGACAGGCTAAGCAGATCTATTCTGATGCCTCACGAGTGGTCTCTCAATCAATCTGTAGTGGATCAGATTTTTCTGAAGTGGGGCACCCCTTGTTGCGATCTTTTCGCTACCCCTCAAAACACAAAGTGCCCAGATTACTTCACACTATTTCCTCTTCCAGGCCAACCCTTGAGAGACTCTCTAACCCAGGATTGGCCTCGGGGACTTCTTTATGCTTTTCCTCCCTTTCCATTGATTCCCCAAGTCATTCAGAAAGCCACCGTTTTGAGAGCCAAATTGATCCTCATTGCTCCATATTGGCCTCGACAAATTTGGTTTCCGTCTCTACATCATCATCTTCTGGTGCAGCCCTGGCATCTGGACCCAGTTCCGGATCTTTTGATCCACCAGTCGGGTCAGCAGCACCGGGCCATTCATTCTCTCAACCTCACTGCTTGGTTGCTCCACTTCCTTCCCTAGCCAGGCTACCAATGATTTCTGACTCAGTCAGAAACATTTTAGTGTCTTCTTTAAAGTCGTCCACTAGAACTGTTTATGCTAGCAAGTGGCGACGTTTTTCGATTTGGGCAAACGCCAGAAATATTGATCCTTTTACCGCTCCTGTACATTCTGTTGTGGATTTCCTGGCGGAGGTTTTTCATTCGGGATCTTCGTCATCTACAGTCAAAGTACAACTGGATGCTATTTCCAAGTATCATGTTGGCTTGCATGACAATAACATCATGTCTCATAGGTTATGCAAAGCCTTTTTAAGAGGAGTTTTTCTCCTAAAACCGCCTGTGAAACATCCTCCTCCGCAATGGGATCTAAACTTAATGTTGGCATCCCTACCTATATTTTTACTGGCTGTTACTTCTGCAAGAAGAGTTTCTGAGATTCAGGCCCTCTTTATTCGTTCACCTTATCTGGTTTTTCATAAGGATAGGGTTTCGCTCAGAACTAACCCTTCCTTTCTTCCCAAGGTTGTATCTCAAACCAATATTAACCAATCTATTGATCTACCAGTTTTCTTTCCTAACTATTCTGACAGAGCTGAACAGAAGCTGCATTTTTTGGATGTTCATCGTCAGCTCAGGTACTACTTGCATAGGACTAAACAAATTAGAAAATCAGACCAATTGTTTGTCTCCTATGCAGAAAACAGGTTAGGTCTTCTAAAGTGACCTTATCTAGATGGTTGACTTCCACCATTTCCTATGTGTACTCTCTAAGGGGCAAACAACTATCTTCTAAGCCAAAAGCACATTTCGACCAGGAGTCTATCCACTTCTGTAGCCTTTCAGGATAGACTTCCCATTGACACTATTTGTGCAGCAGCTACTTGGGCCACGCCTCATACCTTTGTGTCTCATTACAAGTTGGATTTGGCCTCCAGAGATAGGGCCAGTTTTGGTTCCACAGTTCTCAAGAGTCTGTTCCATTGAGCCACCCGGGATACAGGCGCTAGGGACGCGGTCCCATCCAGCAAGAGTGAAGGCGAGATTGACAACTTAACATTTAGAAGTTATGTACCTACCATAACGTTCCATGTTAGTTGTCTTCTCTCGCCTTCTTTCTTGAGTCCCTCCCTCCTTCCCCCTGGCCTGGACAGATCTTGGAGAGTTCCTATTAGATTGCTTCCTCTGGAGCATTGTTATGAGGACTTCTTTTAGGAACCATGGTTCCTAATTATGTTAGGATAGTCTTTAGCAGGGTCAGTTAGCTGCCAAACGAGATCTGAGGTAGTTCCGCCTTGCATCATGGGATATAGGGTTGCCTCGAGCTGGTAAAAGGAGTTCTCAAGCTAAAGCAAGTGCCGAGTCGGAGCCGAGGATCGGCTCCGAACCCCATCCAGCAAGAAAGAAGGCGAGAGAAGACGACTAACATGGAACGTTATGGTAGGTACATAACTTCTAATTTAATGGCATCAGCTGCATGTTTTATACCCCTGACCACCCGAAGTCATGGAAGAAGCGACAGCATCCAACGCAGAAATCCCAAGACTCTGGTATTCATGCCGGCTGAGGGCTACCCACAGACAAATAACTCGAATGTGATGACTGCAACAGTGAATACACTCAAACATCTACATTTATGGTAAATGTACACAACTGTACTTTATGTTCATCATGGGCTGTCTACGTTTGGCAACAAATAGGTCAACTTTCTCATACCCAAGTCATTGTGCTAAAAGTTTGTGTGCTTTAGAGTTATCAAAATGTAGTTGCCTAACAGCAACCATTCTAAACTCATACATATTATCCAAGTACTACCTTGTTTTCCCTTGAGCGGTTTGCAGATGTTCTTTCACTGTTGCAGTCCTTACATTTGGGTAATCTACTAGCAGGTTGCCCTCAGTCGGCCTGATTAACAAGTCTTGGGTCCTGCGTCAGTTGCTGTCCCTTCTTCCATTACATCAGGTCGTCAGGGGTATAAAATATGCAGCCGACGCCATTACCCCAGTCTTTCTTGCCGTGTGGTGCCAGAAGCAGAAGCAGTTCGCAAGTGCCGGTCGGCCGACTCCTTAAATTTTCGTTTTCAAGTTTCAGAACCAGTCTTCACCTTAAAGCTAAGTACCCCATTAGGGAAACTTTTTCTTGCTCCTTACGATGTCGGTAAAAGTTACTAATTGCATTACTTGTGGAAAGCAAATACGTCATAAAGATTTTCATTTGTACTGTATTCCTTGCCTAGGCCCTGACCATGACGTACCTTGCTGTCGGTTTTGTGCTTTTTGTAATCAGCACACTATCCGTTGTCTGTACATTTTTGCCTCTAAATATTTCGGTTCTCAGTTTAATTATCCAGAAATGACATCTGTTAGCCATCCGACTACTGGGATTCCGAAAAAACGCAAAGATAAAGACAGAGGCAGGTCGAGGTCCAAAACTGCCGACGACGCTTCTCCTAAGCCAGTCGCCAGTTCGCCGGTACTCAGTGAGGCACTTTTGTAGCCCCTGATAGCCGCTACTTCTGACTCGCAGGCCAATACTGCGACCCATTTGGTGTCCGGTATGCTGCAAGATGCTTCACCTATGGAACCCGCGGATGTCTCTACCTTGGATGGGTCCAGATCCGCTGTGCAGGCACCGGCTTCTGAGGGTGTATTCAGGCCTATATACTTTCACATTAAACCGACTCCACCTTCTATAATAAGGCCTAAATATCGATCTAAAAAAACAACGCCCAGGCCACATGTTCAGGCCCCTATGCCAAAAAAAAAATGGTCAAAATGGCTGAAGATCTTATTACTCTAATCAGGGGTAGTCAACCCCACCTTCTAAGAGGCCTAGGGCTGAGCTTGACTAAGAGTCTTCTGATCAGGAGACTGTTTCTTCTGATTCTTCTAATGACCTGGATTTGTCCATACCTACTTATGAGGATTCTGATGCAGAGGATTCCATTCCCTCTGCTTCCTCCCCTGGGGACTTTTCTTTTCGGGAAACTTTACATACCTTAAGAGAGCATTTCCACTGGGAAAGTCAGGAATTTTCTGAATCAAAAAAGAGGCTTGGGGATTTCCTTCTACCTCAGCATAGGCCTTTGGCTGTACCTCCTGTACTAGACATGGTTGATGATGTGTTTTCGGAATCCAGTATGGCCCCTGATTCACTGCCTCCGGCTCCTAGTAAACCTGACAGATACTACAGGGTGCCCGAGTCCCACAAGTTTCTTTTCAAAAATCCTGTTGCGGATCCAGAAACCATTTCTCAGGGGCCCAAGGACATTAAGGCTTCTACTGCTAAAAATCCTACCCCTTCTGATAGAGACTCCAGTGCGCTGGATAGATGGGGTAATAAAGGTTTATATTTCTGCAACCTTGGCAATCAGGGCTTTAAACTGCCAATTTCATATGTTAAAATACCAACAGCATATTATTGGACTGTTTAAACAGAAAATTATGTTGATTTCTGACTGTGTGGAAAATAAAGATTTACAGGATTTATTGCATTCTGCTGAACAAGTTGGAAAGCATACTTTGCAATGTGGTTTTGATTCTTTAAAGGCCTCTTGCAGGGCTGCTGTTACTGGGTCTGTGCTTAGAAGGCATGCTTGGCTTAAGGAGCAATCTCTGCCTGACCATTGTAAAGCAAAATTGTTGGATGCTCCTTTAAATCAGGACCGCCTGTTTGGCAATAAGGCTGAAGAAGTTCCAAAAAAGATGGAAAATAAAGCTAAATCTATGCAAACTGTAAAAGATTTCTTACAAGTGCAACCTCCAAGATTTAGTAGGCACTGGCCTACTAAGAATTGGTCCTTTCCAGCTCCTTCCAGATCCTCTCAAGCCAAACCCAGACACACCAAAAGCACCAGGTTTCAGTCCCAGGGGACTCCCAAAACTAAGCAATGGGGGGCCTCCACTTCCAAATCTGGAAATAACAAGACACCCCCCTATGGTAAACAGTCTCAATGACTTTCCTTTAAAATTACCAAGCACTTACCTTTTAGCCACCCTTTGGGGGGAAAGATTGCTCTTCATGCACAAAACTGGGAACTCATAACCCAGGACAAATGGGTTTTAAACATTGTCCCAGGGATACAGATTTCATTTGCACATGTTGCCAACACCAAACTGGTGGCCAGACCTGCCCCTTAATCAGTGGGCAGAGGCTCAAAAACAGGTACTTTCCCGCTTAAACATGGGGGCAATTCAACCGGTACCAGATGAGGAAAAAGGACAAGGTTTCTATTCCAGGCTTTTCCTAGTACCCAGAAAAGACAAATCATGGCATCCAGTTCTGGACCTGTCTACTCTAAACACCTTTCTGGACTTCAAGATGCTGACTCTTCACCAGTTACTTCCTATGCTAGGCAAAGGTGCCTGGTTGGCAGCTCTAGATTTAAAAGAAGCTTACCTGCATATCCCAATCAGGAAATCTTGCAGAAGATAACTATGCTTCAAAGCAGGCTACTTGCATGATCAGATGTTCATCATGTTTCACTGTTGCAGTCATTACAATTGGGTTATCCTGCTGGCAGGCTACCCGCAGTCGGCCCGAGTTCCAAAGTCTAGGTCCGGCGTCGGATGCTGTCGCCTCCTCCCTGACGTCAGTGCGCCAGGGGTATAAAAGATGCAGCCGACACCATTTTCTTCAGTCTTTCTTGCCGCAGCTCAAGCAAAAGCAGTTCGCAAGTGCCGGTCGGCCGACTCCTGAGATTTTCAAATTCGAATTTCAGATCCAAAGTCTTCATTAAAGCCAAGTACCCCGTTGCGGAAACTTTTTTCTTGCTCCAGAGTGATGTCAGAAAAAGTTAATAATTGTATTTCTTGTGGGAAGCAAATACCTCATAAGGATTTTCATTCTTACTGTATTCGTTGCCTAGGCCCTGACCACGACATTGCTAGTTGTCGGTTTTGTGCTACATTTAACCAACACACTTAAGCATCGGTACGATTTTGCGTTTCATTACTTTGGCAGAAGATTCAATTATATAATGCCGTCGGAACAGCCGATTACTGGAGTTTATAAAAAGCGCAAAGGAAAAGAAAAGGACAGGCATCCGAGGTCCAAAACCAACGACGAGGCTTCCGTTAGGCCTTTCGCCGGTTCTCAGTGAGGTGCTTTCGCAGCCCCTGATGCCCGCTACCTTAGAGCTAGAGGCCGCTTCCGACTCCCACGTGGAGTCGACTAGGCCGCTGGAAACTCAAGGTATTGGACACTCGGAAACTATGTCCTCAGATGGTTCCGGAGCTGCTGAGCAGGTGTCTGCTTCTGAGGGTGTTTTCAGGCCTACACAGTTATATGTAAAGCCATCTTCAGCTTCAAAGGCAAAGACTAAAGCAGCTCTAAAGACAAAGAAACAAGTATAGGATTCTCCTGGACAGGCCTCCATGCCTAAAAAAACAGATGCTTAAAATGGCCGAAGACGTAATTACTTTGATCAGGGGTTCCCATACCCCTCTTGATAAGAGGCCTAGGCAAGAGATAGTATATGAATCTTCAGATCAGTTTTCCATTTCTTCCGATTCCTCTTCTGAACAGGAATATTCCCTTCCTCCCTTTGAGGATTCTGATGCTGAATAATCTATCCCTTCAGCCTTATCTCCTGAGGATTATTCTTTTGGGGCGACCCTGCATACTATGAGGGAGCATTTCCATTGGGAGAGCCAAGATTACTCGGAATCCAAGAAAAAGCTCAGAGACTTCCTTTTATTACCCCAGCACAGGCCCCTTGCTATTCCTCTTGTTTTAGACATTGTAGATGATGTATTTTCAGAGTCCAGTCTGTCTCCTGACTCTCTTTACCACCAGCTCCTGTTAAGCCAGACAGATACTACAGGGTTCCTGATTCTCATAAATTTCTTTAAAAACCCTGCTGCTGACCTAGAAACTATTTCTCAGGGTCCCAAGGGTCAAGGCTTCCACTGCAAAAAAACCTATCCCCTCTGATAGGGATTCAAGGGCCCTGGGCAGATGGGGGAAAAGATTTATACTTCTGCTACCTTGGCTGTAAGAGCTTTAAATTGTCAGTTTCATATGCTTAAATGTCAGCAATGTCTTATGTCACTGCTTAAACAGAAAATGTTGATAAATTCAGAATGTGCAGAAAACAAAGAAATGCAGGATTTATTGCATGCAGCTGAACAAGTGGGAAAGCATACTTTGCAATGTGGTTTTGATTCTCTAGAGGCCTCCTGCAGGGCCGCAGTTACAGGCTCTGTCATTAGGAGGCATGCTTGGTTAAAAGAACAGAATCTGCCTGATCATGTTAAAGCAAAGCTATTAGATGCTCCATTACAACATGATACCTTGTTTGGTGTTAAAGCAGAAGAGGTGTTGAAGAAAATGGAGGACAAAGCTAAATCTATGCAAACAGTGAAGGATTTCTTACAGGTACAGCCTCCCAGATTTAGCAGGAACTGGCCTACAAAGAATTGGTCCTTTCCAGTGTCAGAGACCGGCCACAAAGAGGCAGATACAGACGCCCCAGAGGCAGATCACAGCCCCAAGGTTCATACAGGCCTAAACAATGGGGTGCTTCTACCTCCAAAAGCGGAGAGGCAAAATCACAGCCGTCTCAATGACTTCCCCTGCCAGCACCAAGCACTTATCTTCTGGCAGCTCCTTTGGGGGGAAAACTAGCACTTTTTTCACAAAATTGAAACATGATCACCCAGGACAAATGGTTCTTAAATATCGTATCTCAAGGCTACAGGTTCCACTTTCACACCCTTCCAAGGCCAAACGGTATGCCAGACCTGCCACGCAATCAATGGGCAGAGGCACAAAACAAGTTTCATCCCTCATGAACATGAGAGCCATTCAGCCAGTACCACAGCAAGAGCAGGGACAAGGATTTTACTCAAGGCTATTCTTGGTACCCAGAAAGTACAAAGCCTGGAGACCAATACTGGACCTGTCTATCCTAAACACATTCCTGGATATTCCAAAATTCAAAATGTTAATTCTGCAGCAGCACCCTGCCCATGCTGGGCAAGAAGGCTTGGCTTGCGACTTTAGACCTAAAAGAGGCATACCTGCATGTCCCAATCAGACAGTCATGCAGAAGATACCTCAGATTTATAGCTGGCTCAATGCACTACCAATTCTCTGCACTGCCCTTTGGCTTATCTACTGCGCCCAGGGTCTTCACAAAATGCCTGACACCAGTAATTGAATTTTGCAGACAAAGACGAATACAAATGTATCCTTACTTAGATGACTGCCTTATTCAAGCAGAGAACAAGGACATCCTACTACAGCATCTGGCGTTTGTGAAAAGACTTCTAACATGTCTAGGGTACACAGTCAACGAAAAGAAATCAAAGCTCGTACCCTCTCAAGAGATAATATTCCTGGGTGCAAGCTTGAATGCAACTGCCCAGATGGCTTATCTCATGCCAGACAAACACAGACAACTGACTACTTATTTCAAAATGTTGGCAACAAAGACCCAGTTATCTGCAAGAAAAATTCTGCAGGCTTTGGGCTTCATGGCATCCTGCATACTGCTAATTCCATATGCAAGACTGCATATGAGGAAACTTCAATGGTATCTGAAAAGTGTTTGGACTCAACATTGCCACAGCCTGGAAACAGTAATTACCCTCATTCCCTGCCTGCAACCGGAGTTTCGATGGTGGGCAAAAGCCTGTCACCTCAACACGGGACAGCCATTGACCTTACCCACAGCCAGGCAGACATTGACAACAGATGCATCAGATGATGCCTGGGGGGCCCATATGGCAGGAAGATGTATTCAGTGCACATGGTCCGTAAGTCAAATGCATCTGCATATCAATCAAAAAGAGATGCTAGCTGTTCAGAATGCCCTGACAGCCTCCAAGGATCAACTTCATCCAGGACAACTACTGATAAAGACGGACAATACTACAGTCATGTGGTACATAAACCAGCAGGGGGCACTCATTCCTACCCCCTCTGCAGACTAGCCATGAACTTGTGGGACACAGCACTAACTTACCAAGTACATCTGCAAGCACAGTTACTGCCAGGAAGGATAAATACTCTGGTAGACGAGCTAAGCAGAAACCTGATGGATCCCCACGAGTGAAAATTGGATCCACAAGTCTTCAGCATGATAACAAGGAACTGGGGATGTCCGGACATAGACCTATTTGCCTCCCCTCACAACTGCCAACTACAGAGATTTTGCAATAGGACGTATCACAAGCAAGCATGGAAAGTGGATGCTCTGTCTTTCAGCTGGAAAAACCTAACAGTTATATGCCTTTCCTCCTCTGCTTCTCCTCCCCAAGGTACTCCTCAAGGTCAGACAAGAGAAGACAAAAATATTGCTGATTGCCCCAGACTGGCTCCGCCAGCACTGGTACCCAATCCTAAAGAGCTTGTCTCAATGCCCAGCTTGGACATTACCTCAAATTCCTCAGTTATTGACCCAACAAGACAGTCAGATACTGCACAGCCAACTCAGGACCTTAAACCTGGCAGCATGGCGGATAATGTAGCCATTCAAGGCACACCTTTCTCTAAAGCAGTGATGGATGTTATTTTGGAGGCCAGGAGGCATAGCACCAGAAAATCTTATGCAGAAAAATGGAAGAGATTCTGTGCTTGGAACCAGGCATTGACACGACTGTTTCAAATATTCCTCAGATTTTGCAATACTTAACTGAGATGTTGGATAAAGGCCTTTCCTTTTCATCAATTAAAATTCATGCCTCTGCCTTTTCAGCTCATTACAACACAGAACCACCTATTTTTTCTCATCCATTGCTGACGCAGTACCTCAGAGGGGCCAAAAACATAAGACCTCCAAGGAGAGCACCAATACCTGCTTGGGACCTCAACTATGTCTTGTAAAAACTCACACTGCTTTCGTTTGAGCCAGCCTCTGCAGCTGATATACAATTCTTATCCTGGAAAACAGCTCTGCTCCTAGCAATAACCTCCGCTAGACGAGTGTCAGAGTTACAGGCACTCATGGCTGTGGAACCTTTTATCGTTTTCCATCCTGACAGGGTTTCTCTAAGGACAAACCCTACATTTATGCCTAAGGTAGTGTCCAGTGTGGCCCTTAACCAAACTAATTCATTTGCCTACTTTTTACCCAAACCCACAGAATAAAGGGTGAGAGACTTCTGCATTCTTTGGACATTCACAGGCAGCTACGCTTCTGCTTGGACAGAACCAAAGCTTTCAGAAAGACTGAACAAGTAGTGGCATATGCTGCAGGATCACAAGGAAAGCCTATCTCAAAACAGACTATTTCAAAGTGGATAGGCCACTGCATTCGTTTCTGCTATTCACAGCATGGCAAATCAGTGCCTAAGGGCATTAGGCCACATTCAACCAGAGCAGCATCCACTTCAGCAGCCTTCCTCAGAGGAGTACCAACCAAAGACATCTTAGAGGCTGCAACTTGGAGTTCAGTGCATACTTTTACAAAGCGCCATCACTTACCTCTCTACTCCAAATCCAGGGCAGGCTTTGCCACTGCAGTTCTGCAGGGCCTGATAGCCTCTCCTAACCCTATTTAGCCAGCCTCCCAACCTTAGCTTTGGGATTCAACCCAATTGTAATGACTGCAACAGTGAAACACGATGAACATAGTATAGTTGTGTACCTACCATAAATGTAGATGTTAGAGTGTATTCACTGTTGCAGTCCAGGTTACCCTCCCTCCATCCCCCTTTTCCTTGCTGGGACTTACCTGTACTTCTCTGTTCTATACAACCTATGTGGTGTATTTGCTTGTAGATGAAGGAAAAGTTGTTTTTTGTATATGCGTGCTTATTGGCATAATTTAGCCTACCTTTTTAGGAGCACCTGACATCTGGGGCAAGAAAAGAAGAAAATGATGTCGGCTGCATCTTTTATACCCCTGGCGCACTGACGTCAGGGAGGAGGCGATAGCAACCGACGCTGGACCTAGACTTTGGAACTCAGGCCGAGTGCGGGTAGCTTTCCAGCAGGATAACCCAATTGTAATGACTGCAACAGTGAATACACTCGAACATCTACATTTATGGTAGGTACACAACTGTACTTTCTCTGCACTGCCCTTTGGCTTGTCTACTGCGCCCGGGGTATTCACAAAGTGCCTGGCTCCAGTAATTGCATTTTGCAGGCAAAGAAATATTCAAATATATCTATACCTGGACGATTGTCTAATTCAGGCAGAAAATCAGGCCATACTTCTAAATCATCTGGCGTTTGTAAAAAGGGTTCCAACTTGTCTGGAGTACATCATAAACGAAAAGAAATCACAACTGGTACCCCCTCAACACATTATATTCCTGGGTGCAAGCTTGAATACAACTGTCCAGATGGCTTTCCTCATGCCAGAAAAGCATATTCATTTGGTAACTTACTTCAAACAAGTGGCCACAAAAACCCTGCTATCTGCAAGACAAATACTGCAAGCCTTTGGGGTTTATGGCCTCCTGCATTCTTCTAATTCCATATGCAAGACTGTATATGAGCAAACTTCAGTGGTACTTAAAAAGTCCATGGAGTCAACATTGTCACGGCCTGGAAACAATGATTCCTATCATACCTTGCATACATCTGGAGTTCCTATGGTGGGCAGAGGCCTTCCACCAAAACAAGGGATTGCCATTCACACTACCACCTGCCGCCCAAACCCTAACTACAGACGCATCAGACTATGCATGGGGGGCTCACCTGGCAGGGAAGTGCATTCAGGCCAAATGGAACCCAAACCAAATGCATCTACATATCAATCAAAAAGAAATGTTGGTTGTACAGAATGCTCTGACAGCCTTCAAGTACTGCATTCTTCCAGGACAACTAATGGTAAAGATGGGCAACAACACGGTTATGTGTTACATAAACAAGCAGGGGGGGGGTATACATTCCTACCCCCTCTGCAGACCAGCCATGGCATTGTGGAACATGACCTTGAGCTACCAAGGGCACCTACAAGCTCATTTCCTGCCAGAAAAATTGAATACAATGGCAGACGGACTAAGCATAAATCTCATGGACCCAAACGAGTGGAAACTGGAACCACAGATTTTCAACATGTTGACAAGCAAATGGTGGAGCCTAGACTTAGATCTTTTTGTCTCCCCCCCCAGAACTACCAGTTGGACAAATTTTGCACAAGGACTCCCCATAAAAAAGCCTGGAACGTGGATGCTCTGTCCTTCAGCTGGAAAAGCCAATCAGTCTACGCCTCTGCCTCTGCTCTCCAGAGTTCTGTTAAAAGTCAAACAAGACAAACCAGGAATGATTTTGATTGCTACAGACTGGCCTCGCCAACACTGGTACCCACTCCTGCGCAGTGTCTCACAAATATCTCCATGGCACTTGCCTCTGACACCTTCCTTGCTGTCTCAGCAGGAGAACCAAATTCTGCACCCTCCGCTCCCCAACATTGAACCCTGCATCTTGGCTAGTCACTTAAATTCACCCTTAGCATCCCTCAGCAAACTGTGATGGATGTCATCTTGGAGGCGAGAAGACCTAGTACTAGAAAATCTTATGCTGACAAATGGAAAAGATTCTGTGCCTGGAACCAATCTTTAGGGATGAGCACAGCAGCGCCCAATTTACCTCAGATTTTGCAGTACTTAACTGAGATGCTTCCCAAGGGCCTGTCTTTTTCCTCTATTGAAATCCACGCTTCAGCTATTTCAGCTTACTGTAACACAGAACCACCCCTCTTTTCTCATCCCCTGCCCAAGCAGTATCTCAGAGGGGCAAAGAACTTGAGACCACCCAGGAGAGCTCTTACCCTTGGCTGGGACCTTAACTGTGTTTTGGATAAGCTCACTCTACCTCCTTTCAAGCCAGCTGCTACTGCTGACTTAAAAGTTCTTTCTTGGAAAACAGCCTTCCTTTCAGCAATCACTTCAGCTAGAAGGATATCTGAATTACAGGCCCTTTATGGCAGTGGAGCCTTTCATCATCATTCATGCGGACAGGGTATCTCTGATGACCATTCCATCCTTCATGCCCAAGGTGGTTTCCAGTGTGGCTCTTAATCAGTCCATTCATTTGCCAACCTTCTATCCCAATCCACAGAACAAAGGGGAATGGATTCTGCATTCCTTGGACGTGCACAGACAACTTAGATTCTAAAATCTCTAAAATTCTTAAAATCTGAACAATTGCTAGTAGCATTTGCTGTTGGGGCAGAGGGGAAGGCCATTTCAAAACAAACCATTTCTAAATGGATAAGCCATTGCGTTTATTTCTGCTATAAGCACCATGGAAAACGTATCCCCCAGGGGATCAGATCTCATTCCACCAGGACTGCATTTACTTCCGCAGCCTTTCTCAGAGGTGTTCCTACCAAGGATATTCTAGAAGCTGCTACCTGAGGTTCTGTACATACTTTCACCAAGCATTATCATTTACCAATTTTCTCTAAATCCAGAGCTGGCTTTGCCATTGCTGTCTTGCAGGGCCTTATAACTGGTCCTAATGCTGTATAAATTCCTCCTCCCAATGATAGCTTTGTTAATCTATCCAAATGTAATGACTGCAGCACTGAAACATGAAGAACATAGTACAGTTCTGTACACTTACCATAAATGTAGATGTTAGAATGTATTCACTGTTGCAGTCCTGGTTACCCTCCCGCCAGCCCCCTGTTTTTCCCTGACTATACCTCTACTTTCTTTTCTATGCTTAAAAGCCTTTTTGGTGTATTTGCTTTTGGTTGGAGGTATATTTTTGTGTTTTTATTTTTATTTGCTCCCCATTTGGGGGGCACCTGACATCTGGGGCAAGAAAAACTTGTAATGGCGTCGGCTGCATGTTTTATACCCCTGACGACCTGATGTCATGGAAGAAGAGACAGCAACCAATGCAGGACCCAAGACTTTGTTAATCAGGCTGACTGAGGGCAGCCTGCCAGCGGATTACCCAAATGTAATGACTGCAACAGTGAATACATTCTAACATCTACATTTATGGTAAGTGTACACAACTGTACTTTGCTGCTACTGTTATGTGAGATTCCCCTTATTCTGCAGTAGTTTGTCAACCCCTCTCTGTTCCCAGTGTCTTGGTTCGCTGTTCAGAAACCTCCATCTCTCACATGCTGTATGTCCCTTTGTCTCGCCTTCACAGTTTGTAAAAATACTATTGGAGCTATTTGCTGTAAACACACACACCCCCAGTGCATTATATATGTAACTAATGATTTGTGATTCTAAGTAGACATCGGCCTATACAACCCTGGAGCTAGTAAATTTTTCCCTTCCTGTGGTATAACCACTATAACTGCTCGTTTTTGGGAGCCAGGTAGTTCCCCTCTCCTTGTAATAACTCACTCAAACCATCTCTCTATTACTTCTCCTCCTTTCTCTAGGCTCCATTTCTTCTCATGAATCCCTTCTCTCTCTGGGTTTTCTGTGCTTGCTCATGCTTTATAGCTTCAACTCTTTCTTCTTTTGAAATAATCCATTATCATATCTTTTCTCCCCCCTCTTCCTGTTATTCTGTCCATATTCAGACTATCCAAAAACCTTGGAGTCCCTGTCAGCATTGCCTTCCCCCACACTTCCCCTTCCTTATATAAATTAGCATAGTACTGGCTAAATGTATACTAAAAGTTTAATGGGGTCTGATTCAACGTTACCTTGTTCCTGGTCCCAGAGCTTAGAGATTAGTTTTGGACTGTTTATGCTCTTGATCTCTGCCAGTAACTTGATGCTTCTGAGGCTACTGGTTCAGTGCCATTCTCTTATAATCATTACATGCATCCAGATTTTTTGACATCTTTTATTGGGGCCTGCTCAATTGCTTCTTTTTCTGGTCTGTCATTGTACCCACTTCACTGTGCAGTTCCTTGAGTGTTTTCAAAACCCTTTGCATATTTTATAATATTTGCCTCATACACACCTTGTTCTTTTGCAGGTATCCTTGTTTACAGATGTATTTTTGTTTCTCATTCTCTATTCTCTGTCTGCTTATGACCCAGGCTGCTTTTTGAATGTCTAGCTTGTTTGAATAGTTTTGGTAACTAGATTGTGTGAATATTCACGATTTCTTCCTCACCGTATCACTTTCAATCTAAAAAAAATATGCTCCCTAAGTTACCGACACCTAGAAAAGGTACCAAGAATTGCTGAACATGGACACCCCTAAGCTTGTTGCTATGCCTGCTTATCTTAGGAGCTCTAGAAGATCTATTTCTGCTGTCTTTGTCCCCAGACTGTCAGCCTCCAACTCCTTCCCTGCAGATGTGAAAACTCCGTTAAATGCTCATTGAGGACTTCCTTTTCGGCAATACTTCTGCTGAAGTTTTCAGAAAGTTAGAAGTGAGAGGTAAATTTCCTGTAGGGAATTAAACAGCTGTTTTTATCACTAGTTCCTAAATTTCAAGGGAACTGTCCTTCCAATCCAGGCCCATTTTTTCATAAGCCCTTCAAATCTGGCTAGTAGAAATCTGGAAAAGAGCAGAAATATGTGACAAGGTGACTCCAAAAAGAAAACAAATGAGCCGCAAGGATTCAACTGTCAAAGAAAAAAACTTGACTGTCCTTAACATACACTCCCTCTTCCCCTTCCTAACTGAGTGTTCTGAAAATTGCAGAGATAATTTCTGTTTGCATAACAGAATGGAAATCAGTAACCTGCTAAATATAAAAATAGTGGAGCACTGTTACAAACTTCAGTGGACATCCCCTCCTGTTCATTTAGGTATTCCTCCGCTTCTAACAGGTTAGCTGCATCTTATGCCACTGATTATTTCAGACATGCTGCTGCAGATGTTCTTTCTTAATCTCTGCTGAAGTAGCTTTTGCTGTATGGAGTATGTCCTGGTAAGGATATAACAGCCGGACAGTCTTCAAAAACCTTGGGCACCTTCCACATTCATCCAGGCTGCTAGTTACTTGATTTCCACGTGGAGAACACCAGTGGTCTGCGCAACAAAAGCGTGAGTTACTTTCTTGCCACCTTTAGACTATGCTAGTCTTGCAGACTTCAGAGGATTGGTCATCAGCTTCCATTCTTACATTGCAGGGCAAGTACGTTCCCTCTAGGGAAAACCTTCAACAGTAATTTATTTTTTGTTATAAAATGTGCTATTTTGTGCACAGAACTACATTTATTATTGTATTTAGTGTATTTTAGACTACTGTTGCGAGACTTGCTGGTCTGATGGATTCTTTTACTTTCTACTTTGACTTTTTTCTCTTTGTGCTTATTTTGAGCACTTTTTGTGGAGAAACCTGTATGTAGTTTGAAACACTTATTGTGTTTTATTGGTGGCAAGAGTATTTTGAGAATTTCATGTTTTGCTTGTGCACACTACTTTTGACAATTAACCTGTCACGGGCACTGTCTGCCTGTGCTAACCAAGAGTTACACATTTTTGACAGAACCATGGGCCAGCATACTTGTATGTCCAGGCTAAGAGATCTGGTCCCTGGGGAGAAGTTCTATCCATGAGCCTGTCTGCTTCTTGGGATGCCCCTAGAACAAAGACAGAAAGTTAAACATTTATCTTCTTCATACTGTTTTTCTGTAGGTAAGGAAGAATTTATTAGTTTGACTCTATGTTCATTGCATGCATTTAAACCTCTAAAGGATGGCTAGAAATTTTGTGGGGAAAAGACAGTTCCCTCAATTTCTGTGGATTGCCTGTCTGATAATTAGAAAAAAGGACATGTTCTAATTTTTATACCTCAGTACCGGACTCTGACTTTGAGTAACATGTTTCCTCAGAGTCTCTGTGGAGAAATTTTCATTTTCTGAAAACTGTTACTGGGATGAGCAAGATCTTTCAGTGAGAACAAACTGATGTTCTGCCTTTTATAAAGAAATAGTATGACTTATTACAAGTTGAATTTATTCAGCCTCCTGCTGTTCCTCCTCTTCTACCAGCTTTGAAGGATGTTTTTAATATTTCCTGCAATATAACTTACAGCCAACCTGCAGCCCCTAAACAGGCAGACAGACTTTATAAAGTTCCTCAGCCTTGCAAATATTTGTTCTCTCATCCCAGATGTGATCCTGCAGCTATTTGTGTCAAATCCAGTTGCAAAAAACTAGTTAATACTAATCCCTGTCACTCTAATAAGGGTAGAAAAGCTTTTGACAGATTTGGGAAGGGTAGAAAAGCGTTTGACAGATTTGGGAAGGGAAGTTACTCTTCTGCCACTTCAGTCTTTAGAATTCTAAAATATTTGTTCCATTCCTTTGACAATATGAAGAACATTGCTGTCAGTTTTTCCTCTTCAGAAAGTAGGTTTTCTTTGACTTCAGGTGCTTCTTTAGTCCAGATAACTAAACATTATTTGAAGAGTTCTTATGACTGCACTGCCTATCTGTCGAGGACTGCAACTTTTTTTTTGTGTCATGAGATTGTTTGCTTGAGTGTGTATATACATAGAAACTTTTCAAGATGTTAAATCTGATATTTTAAATTATTCTTTTTAAATAGGATTTCATTTGGTCCTTCTGATGCACAAGATACTCAGTTTGATGAGAGACAAATTGATCCAGGGAGTCATTAAGATTTTTCAGTTTCCCTTCTCCAAGTTTGCAAAACTTGCTGTAAACTGTTTCCTTTTACAAAAAGCAAAATACAGTCTTAACAGGCGTCTAGCAAGCAGACTTGCATAAGAACGTGGCAGGAAGGTTAAAACTAAAATGGAGAGAACCTTCAAGAAAAAAGGACAGTCCAAAATATGGAATGAATGTTGCAGCATCCCCCACCTTTGGAGATTGGGTTTTCACATTCCTTTTTAGCATCAGATTGTTTTAGATAAATTGGTTCAGGAAGTTTGGCAATGGGAAAACTTCCCTCTCTTCTTTTCAGAAGATTCCCCTTAATCCTCCCAATCAGACTTGCCTGTTTCCTCCAGTCATAAACAAAATGCTTTCTGGTGGTGGTGGGGGTCCCAGAACTAGTTTCCCTAGGTCTGTGTAAAAAAGGTTTTTATTCAAGAAATTTCTAGTACTATGGAACGACCCCCTGTTGGCAACCATTTCTTGACCTGTTCTTTCTTAACCTGTTTGTGAAAGTTCCAAACTTCAAAATGTTGTCCCTCCAGACTTTACTTTTCATTCTTCCTCTGTTGTTCTTGGTAACTCTAGATTTGAAAGATGCTGATCACATTCCTATTGACACAGATGGCAGATCTGATGTTCATAGTGTTTCACTGTTGCAGTCATTACAATAGGGTTATCCTGCTGGCAGGCTACCCGCAGTCTGCCTGAATTCCTAAGTCTAGGTCCGGCGTCGGTTGCTGTCGCCTCCTCCCTGATGTCAGTGTGCCAGGGTGTAAAAGATGCAGCAGACGCCATTTTCTCCAGTCTTTCTTGCCGTGCGGTGCCCGAAGCAAAAGCAGTTCGCAAGTGCTGGTCGGCCGACTCCTGAGATTTTCATGTTCGAATTTCAGATCCGAAGTCTTCATTAAAAGCCAAGTACCCCATTGGGGAAACTTTTTTCTTGCTCCAGACCAATGTCAGAAAAAGTTAATAATTGTATTTCTTGTGGGAAGCAAATACCTCATAAGGACTTCCATTCCTACTGTATTCTTTGCCTAGGCCCTGACCACGATGTTGCTACTTGTCGGTTCTGTGCTAGATTTAACCAATGCAGTATTAAGCATCGGTACGATTTTGCATTTCACTATTTTGGCAGAAGATTTAATTATGCAATGTTGTCGGATAGCCATCCGACTACCGCAATTCATAAGAAAAGCAAAGAAAAAGAAAAGGACAAGCATCCGAGGCCCAAAACTGATGACGAGACTTCTTCTAAGCCAGTCGCCGGTTTTCAGTGAGGCGCTTTCGCAGCCCCGACGCCTGCTACTTTAGAGCCGCAGGCCGCTACAGACTCCCACGTGGAACTGACTAGGCCACTGGAAACTCAAGGTATTGGAACCTCGGAAACTATTCCCTCAGATGGGTCCGGAGCCACTGAGCATGCATCGGCTTCTGAGGGCGTTTTCAAGCCTATGCAATTATATGTAAAAACGACTTCAGCTTCAAAGGCAAAGACTAAAGCACCTTTAAAGACAATGAAACAAGTACAACAGACCCATGGACAGGACTCCATGCCTAAAAAAACAGATGCTCAAAATGGCTGAAGACCTAATTACTTTGATCAGGGGTTCCCATCCCCCTCCAGATAGGCAAGAGACTATATGAATCTTCAGATCAGGTTTCCATTTCATCTGATTCCTCTTCTGATCAGGAATACTCTCTTTCTCCCTATGAGGATTCTGATGCTGAAGAATCTGTCCCTTCAGCCTCTCCTCCTGAGGATTATTCTTTTGGGGAAACTCTGCATACCATGAGGGAGCATTTCCACTGGGAGAGCCAAGATTATTCAGGATCTAAGAAAAGGCTCAGAGACTTCCTTTTCCTACCTCAGCACAGGCCCCTTGCTATTCCACCTGTGTTAGACATTGTAGATGATGTTTTTTCAGAGTCCAGTCTGACTCCTGACTCCTTGCCTCCAGCTCCTGTTAAGCCAGACAGATACTACAGGGTTCGTGATTCACATAAATTTCTCTTTAAAAACCCTGCTGCTGACCCAGAAACTATCTCTCAGGGTCCCAAAGAGGTCAAGGCTTCTACTGCAAAAAACCCTACCCCCTCTGACAGGGATTCTACGGCACTGGACAGATGGGGAAAAAAGATGTACACTTCTGCTACCTTGGCTGTTGGGGCTTTAAATTTTCAATTTCATATGCTTGAATATCAGCAATATATTATGTCACTGCTTAAATAGAAAATGTTGATAAATTCTGAATGTGCAGAAAACAAAGAAATGCAGGATTTATTGCATGCAGCTGAACAAGTTGGAAAGCATACTTTGCAATTTGGTTTTGATTCTTTGGAGGCCTTCTGCAGGGCCGCTGTTACGGGTTCTGTCATCAGGAGGCATGCTTGGTTAAAGGAACAGAATCTGCCTGATCATGTTAAAGCAAAGTTATTAGATGCTCCATTACAGCATGATACTTTGTTTGGTGTTAAAGCAGAGGAGGTGTTGAAGAAAATGGAGGACAAGGCAAAATCTGTGCAAACAGCCAAGGATTTCTTACAGGTACAGCCTCCAAGATTTAGCAGACACTGGTCTACAAATAATTGGTCCTTTCCAGTGTCAGACAGGCCACAAAGGGGCAGATGCAGACGCCCTTGAGGCAGATCCCAGCCCCAAGGCACATACAGGTCTAAACAATGGGGTGCTTCTACCTCCAAAGCGGAGAAGACAAAGCACAGCCATACAGAAAACAGTCCCAATGACTTCCCTCTGCCTGTGCCAAGCACTTATCTTCTGGCAGCACCTTTAGGGGGAAAACTAGCACTTTTCATCAAAATTGGCACATAATAACCCAGGACAAATGGGTCTTGAGCATAGTGTCATAGGGCTACAAGTTTCACTTTCATACCCTGCCAAGGGCACACGGTTTGCCAGACCTGCCAAAAAATCAGTGGGCAGAGGCACAAAAGCAAGTTTCATCCCTCTTGGACATGAGAGCCTTTCAGCAAGTACCAGAGCAAGAGCAGGGACAAGGATTTTACTCAAGACTGTTCTTGGTGCCCAGAAAGGACAAAGACTGGAGACCAATACTGGAGCTATCTATTCTAAACACATATCTGGATATTCCAAAATTCAAAATGTTTACTCTGCAGCAGCTTCTGCCAATGCTGGGCAAGAAGGGCTTGGCTTGTGACTTTAGACCTAAAAGAGGCATTACCTGCATGTCCCAATCAGACAATCACGCAGAAGATACCTCAGATTCATAGCTGGCTCAATGCACTACCAATTCTCTGCACTGCCCTTTGGCTTATCTACTGCGCCCAGGGTCTTCACAAAATGCCTGGCTCCAGTAATTGCATTCTGCAGACAAAGAGGAATACAAGTATATTCTTACTTGAATGACTGCCTCATTCAAGCAGAGAACAAGGACATTCTACTACAGCATCTGGTGTTTGTAAAAAGATTACTAACATGCCTAGGGTACACAGTAAACGAAAATAAATCAAAACTAGTACCCTCTCAAGAGATAATATTCCTGGGTGCAAGCTTAAATACAACTGCCCCAGATGGCTTATCTCACGCCAGACAAACAAAGGCAACTGACTACTTTCAAACTTTTGACAACAAAGGCCCAGTTATCTGCAAAAAAAAATTCTGCAGGCTTTGGGCTTCATGGCATCCTGCATTCTGCTAATTTCATATGCAAGACTGCATATGAGGAAACTTCAACGGTGTCTAAAAAGTGTTTGGAATCACCATTGCCACAGCCTGGAAGCATTAATTACCCTCATTCCCTGCCTGCAACAGGAGTTTTGATGGTGGGCAAAGGCCTGTCACCACAACAAGGGACAGCCATTCACTTTACCCATAGCCAGGCAGACATTAACAACAGATGCATCAGATTATGCCTGGGGTGCCCACATGGCAGGAAGATGTATTCAGGGCACATGGTCCGTAAGCCAAATGCATCTACATATCAATCAAAAAGAGATGCTAGCTGTTCAGAATGCCCTGACAGCCTTCAAGGATCAACTTCATCTGGGAAAACTACTGATAAAGACAGACAATACCACAGTCGTGTTGTACATAAACAAGCAGGGAGGCACTCATTCCTATCCCCTTTGCAGACTAGCCATGACTTTGTGGGACACAACATTGACTTACCAAGTACATCTGCAGACACAATTCCTGCCAGGAAAGATAAATATTCTGGCAGACGAACTAAGCAGAAACCTCTTGGATCCCCACAAGTGGAAATTGGATCCGCAAGTCTTCAACATGATAATAAGGAAATGGGAATGCCCGGACATAGATCTATTTGCCTCCCCTCACAACTGCCAACTACAGAGATTCTGCACAAGGACTTATCACAAGCAAGCATGGAAAGTGGATGCTCTTTCAGCTGGAAAACTTAACAGTGTATGCCTTTCCACCACTGCCCCTCCTCCCCAAGGTACTCCTAAAGGTCAGACAAGAGAAGCCAAAAATGATACTGATTGCCCCAGACTGGCCCTGCCAGCACTGGTACCCAATCCTAAGGAACCTATCTCAATACCCAGCCTGGACATTACCTCAAATTCCTCACTTACTGTCCCAACAAAATAATCAGATCCTGCACAGCCAACGCAAGACCTTAAATCTGGCAGCATGGAGGATAATGTAGTAATTCAAAACACCCCTCTTTCTAAAGCGGTGATGGATGTTAATTTGGAGGCCAGGAGGCCTAGTACCAGAAAATCTTATGCTGAAAAATGGAAGAGATTCTGTGCTTGGAACCAGGCACAAGGGATTGACACGATTGTACCAAATATTCCTCGGATTTTGCAATACTTAACTGAGATGCTGGACAAAAGCCTATCCTTTTCATCAATTAAGATTCATGCCTCTGTGCTATTTCAGCTCATTACAATACAGAGCCACCTATTTTTTCTCATCCTTTACTAAGGTAGTACCTTAGAGGAGCCAAAAACTTAAGGCCTCCAAGCAGATCACCAGTACCTGCATGGGACCTCAATTATGTCTTGGAAAAACTCTCCCTGCCTCCTTTTGAGCCAGCCGCTACAGCTGATGTAAAATGTTTATCTTCGAAAACAGCTCTGCTCCTAGCAATAACCTCAGCAAGACGAGTCTCAGAGCTACAGGCACTCATGGCTGTGGAACCTTTTGTCATTTTCCACCCAGATAGGGTTTCTCTGAGGACAAACCCGGCATTTATGCCTAAGGTAGCGTCCAGTGTGGCCCTTAACCAAACTATTCACTTGACTACCTTTTATCCAAACCCACAGAATAAGGGAGAGAGACTTCTGCATTCTTTGGACATACACAGACAGCTGTGCTTGTACTTGGACAGAACCAAAGCTTTCAGAAAGACTGAGCAATTACTAGTGGCATATGCTGCAGGACCACAAGGGAAGGCCATCTCAAAGCAGACAATTTCAAAGCGGATAGGCCACTGCATTCGTTTCTGCTATTCACAACATGGCAAAGCAGTGCCTAAGGCCATTAGGCCACATTCAACCAGAGCAGCAGCCACTTAGGTTCGTACTAGGCTAACTGCCCTTGTGGGCCATTTTAAGCCAAGCCAGTAACACCATGTGAGAATCAAACCCTGCACCTTGTGTTTGTAAGGCAAACACCTTAACCATTATACCAGCCTCCCACCCTTCAGCAGCCTTCCTCAGAGGAGTACCAACCAAAGACATTTTAGAGGCTGCAACCTGGAGTTCAGTGCACACTTTTGCAAAGCACTATCACTTACCACTCTACTTTAAATCCAGGGCAGGCTTTGCCACTGCAGTTCTGCAGGGCCTCATAGCTGCTCCTAATCCTATTTAGCTCCACCCACCCAACCTTAGCTTTGGGATTAAACCCAATTGTAATGACTGCAACAGTTAAACACTATGAACATAGTACAGTTGTGTACCTACCATAAATGTAGATGTTCGAGTGTATTCACTGTTGCAGTCCAGATTACCCACCCACCATCCCCCTTATCTTTGCTGGAACTTATCTGTACTTCTCTGTTCTATACAACCTATGTGGTGTATTTGCTTGTAGATGAAGGAATAATTTACTTTGGTGCATGCATGCTTTATTTACATAATTTAGCCTACCCTTTTGGGGGCACCTGACATCTGGGGCAAGAAAAACTGAAGAAAATGATGTCAGCTGCATCTTTTATACCCCTGGCGCACTGACGTCAGGGAGGAGGCGACAGCAACCGACGCCGGACCTAGACTTTGTAATTCAGGCCAACTGCGGGTAGCCTGCCAGCAGGATAACCCTATTGTAATGACTGCAACAGTGAATACACTCTAGCATCTACATTTATGGTAGGTACACAACTGTACTTTTTCTAAGATTTCATATGTCTAGCTTACACTGTCAGTTGTCTGCAGTACCTCTTGCATTATCTACTTCTCCAAGGGTGTTCAGAAAGTGTTTAGCTGTTGTGATAGCCCATTGCAGACTTCAGGGTATTCACATTACTTCATTATTTAGATGACATGCTTATCTTTTCAGATTTTTTCTCAAAGTATGTGGAGTCTTTTACACGAGGAAGAAACCACCTTATCCATCTAGGATTCCAAGTCAACATTCAAAAATACTCCTTGATTCCATCCTACAGGATAGTGCAAAAGTCATTCCTTCCTCGGAAAAAGTAGACCTGTACCTCAAACTGTTCAGAGCTTCTCCATTCAGTCTTATAGTTTTGCAAGAGAATATCTCAGGATCCATGGTTTCATGGCCTCTGTGATTGTCATGATTCCCCTCACCAGATTACATGAGAAAAATTCAGTGGTTTCTGAATGTAGTATGGTCCCAACTTCTTCATGCCCTGACATTTCAGATTACAGTGTTATTCTTTGTAAAAAGAGAGGGTTGCTTTGTTGGAGAAACCAGATGTACTTAAATCCAGGTATCCTGTTTTCCCTGACTACTCATACACAGTCTATAACAACAAATGCAATGTTTTTTTTGCATGGAAAGTCATATGCATGGCGGTACAGGGTCTGTAGAGTAAACAGGACAGGCCAAAGCATTATCAGTGTGAAAGAGATGTTCACTGTTATTGGTGTTCTCAATTGTCTGCATCATCAGTGATATCTAGGGCCACTTCTAGTGATCACAGGTAGCACCACACTGATGTATTACGTAAACAGGGGGTACCAGCTCTTACTCCCTGTTAGTACTCGCTCTGGTAGCTTGGAGCTGTATCAATTCAGCATAATTGAATCCTTCAAGCTTCTTACATTCCGAGTCGCAGGCAAACTAAGCAGGACAAGAACAGGCCCTCGTATACAGAAACTGAATGTGGGGGGGGGGGGCTCTTCCATGAATTGGTCCATTTTGTGGGGAGCTCCTTCAAGCAATCATTTTGACTGCTTTCTTAACAGACAAGTGAAGAAATTTTGTTCCAAGGATTCCTTGCAAACCAATATGGAAAACCAAGGCTTTTTAAATTTAGACTGGAATGTTCTTGTATGTATTTCCACCATTCCCACTGATAACTAAGGTCATTCTAAACATTCAAAAAGTGTCCAAAGTCATTGTGGAGACTCCCTTATAGCCCAGACAACAGTGGATGTTCATCATACTGAGAACTGCTTCAGTAGGCTAAGCGATATGGGTTGCATCCTGCATAGGATGTAAGAGCTGGCCAGTTTCCAGCTTCAGGACACCTTCCACACACCCAAACCTTTAGTCAGCTCATGCTGAGGTGACTAAAAAACAGTTTTGGAGGCCAAGCCATACAGAGCTTTCCTGCCTCTGAAGACTATGTTCTTCTGCAGGCTTTTGAGGATCAGTTGAATTGTGCAGTTCTGTTGCTGGGCAGATAAGTTATCTTTGGAGAAAAAATCTTCCACATATTTTTATTTCGTAAACTTACTTTCATCTTTAGGAATATATATTTTAAGGTAGGAATGTGTTTTATTGACTGTCATGCCACTTTACTGTACTTTTAAACAGAAGCAGACTTTTATTTCTGATGGTTTAAAACTTGGTTTAAACATTCTAAGACTTTGTTTTCTTGGAGAAACTGTTTAAATTATTTCTTGTCACTGATTAAGTGTATTAGAGCTTCTCCATTCAGTCTTGTAGTTTACTGTGTTTTAACTGGGAAGATTTACTTTTAACTACTTTTTAAATTTTACCTGCTTGTGCTGTTTGCTTTCCACAGGAAAGAAGCAACAGTTGTTTTGTTTTTATTCAAGAAGCATCTTTATTAAATTGTCACTTATGACATAGGCAATCATAAATTTATATAAGCGAGAACAAACCATACTGATATAATTTTAGTTGCAAATATAATTCATCACTACCTGTGTGTGCATAATTTTAGTTGCAAACATTTAACATCACTTATCTATCCAGTCATTGTCAGTCAAACATTACATAGCTCATTCAAATCCTGCCTTCTTTTAAACCTTGTTCCTCCTTTAGAGTTCATAGATTAGTACTAAGCTAACTGCCCTTGTGGGCCATTTTAAGCCTAGTCAATTACCTCATTAGAATCAAACCTGCACCTTGTATCTGTAAGGTAAACACCTTAACCATTATGCCATCCTCCAAGATTTGATCATAAATTCATAAATTAGTACCAGGTTTAACTCCTTTTGTGGGCCATGCCAAGCCTAGCCAATTACTTGATTTGAGTATCAAACCCTCTACCTTATACTTATAAGGTAAGCACCTTAACCACTAAACCAAACTCCCCTGCATGTATTGTTTTTATAATTCCCATTTTTTTCCAATGTAATTTGCTCCTACCATTTTCTAAAGATCCCGATTCCAGTTGTTTTATCTCTGCTACTGTATTGTCTATTTCTAGTACAGTTGGTTTAGACTTTGATTTCCATTTTCTAGTAGTTGATTTTTTTGGCAGCCACCATAATTACTCCCAACAAGACCTTACTATGTCTTGGCAATTCTGATTCTGTGTCATAGCTAAAAAAAAATTCCTTACGTTCACCAATCTTCTCACCAGGTGTATCTGAAAGAGTAGTCTGTATTGGATCTTTTAAGTCTGACAAGCCATTACACTTCCAGAAAATAAGTTCCCATGTACTACTTTCCTCCCCATCACACCGCCAACATTTGGTGTCTACATGAGGAAAACTTCTTTGGACTCTACTTGTAGTATAAAATACCTGTGCAAGCACTTTCAAGCAAATATTCTAAATCTTGTAGACTTTTTTGTGAATTCCTTATCCTGTCTCTCTTCCCAGTCCTTTCTAACCTCCTCTGATTGATTCTTATAGTTATAATGCTCTGTTTTGTATACTGTGCTAATTATTCCTTTTTTAGCAGCAACTTCTGTTCTAGATTCTACTAAAAACTGTGTCAGTGCTGGTCTTTCGCTTAAGATCCCCTTATTTCTTTATCTTTGCCTATACACTGATATCAGTACTTGATAGGGAAGGCGATCTCTAACCTGCAGTCCAAATAAACTCTTGACCTCTTCCCATTCTGTTACTCTACTCTCTTTGATTATTTGCTCCAGTATCTTGGCTCTTTTGCCAATTTTCTCCAGTAAATTCCAGCCCCCTCTTGCCTGTTGTCTGTATCCCTAATTGCAGTCATCCCTATCAGCAGAGTCTCCTTTCTCCATTCCTTTGTTGGCTTAGTTCATAGAGTACTTTCTGCTACTTTATGAATATAATATTCTGTATGGTTGTTATTCTCCTTAAGTATCTGCATTCAAAATCCCAGTCTGTCTTTGATGTTCTTCATCTCACATTGCTGCAGTCCTTACTTATGGGTAGTCCGCTGTCCTCGGTCGGCCCGAATACCAAAGTATTAGGCTGACGTTGGTCATGGGCGCCTAGTTCTGACATCAGAGCGTCAGGGTATAAAGGCGCATGACCGACGTCATATCCTCAGTCTTTTTTGCCGCATGGTCCGATGCAGAAGCAGCGTTGCAAGTGCCGTTCGGCGTTCTGAAATTTTTCGTTTTCGGAGTTTCAGACCGATACCAAGTTGGGCTAAGTACCCCGTTGGGGAATATTTTTGTTTTTCTTGCCTCAGTTACTTACCGGATGTCAGAAAAAGTGAATAATTGTATTTCTTGTGGGAAACAGATACCGCATAGGGATTACCACTGCTTTGTATTCCTTGTTTGGGACCGAGCACGTAGTCGGGTGTCGGTTTTGTGCTAGGTTTAATAAGCGCACTATAAAACGGAGGTTAGATTGCGCTAGGTTAGTCTTTGGCAAGAGGTGTAATTATAATATGCCGTCGGATGTTCCGGCCTGCTTCTACTAAGAAGCGCAAAGACAAATCTTTAAAGCCTAGGCAGGATGATTCGTCCGTTACGGACGCCGGATCTTCAGAAGCTACAGCTGAACAGGTGGATCCGGCTGAAGTTTCTGTTGAGTCCCAGGGGGAAACTTTGATTTTACAAGATGTGGCTTCTCAGGAGGCAGGTCAGGCTGAAGGGGCCTCTCAGGTTACTATTCTCCCTTCTATGCCTAAGGTGGTTAGGCCTTCTGTTACTGTTTCTAAGGCTCCTTCTAAGGGCAGGTCTGTTTTGCCTTCCTCTGGTGTCAGTTCTAGTTCTTCAGGGTCTGTGCCTAAAAAGCACATGCTTAAAATGGCAGAGGATTTGATTACTTTAATTAGAGGTTCTGTGCCCCCTCCTGATAAGAGGCCCAGGATGGAGCCAGAGTTGGAAAGTTTGGAGCAGGCCTCAGATGATTCAGAGTCTTCTGCTGAAGACATTCAAGATTTCCCTCCTTATTCTGATTCTGATGCAGAGGATTCCACTCCTTCTGCTTCTCCTCCAGAGGATTTTTCATTTTCAGAAACTCTGCATTCCATGAGGGAGCATTTTAAGTGGGAAGGACAGGATTACTCTGATTCACGGAAGAGACTTAGGGAGTTCTTGTTTTACCACAGCATAGACCCTTAGCTATACCTCCAGTTTTGGATGTTGTTTCAGATGTTTTCTCGAAGCTTCCTTAATCCAGATTCTGTGCCTCCTGCCCCAGTTAAACCGGACAGGTATTACAGGGTGCCTGAGGCTCATAAATATCTGTATAAGAGTCCTAGGGCGGACCCAGAAACTATTAGTCAGGGGCCTAAGGGTGTTAGAGCCTCTGTTGTTAAGAATCCGGTTCCTCTGGATAAGGAAGCTAGAGCTTTGGATAGATGGGGTAAGAAGGTGTATACCTCTTCTACTTTAGCAATGAGAGCTTTGAACTGCCAGTTTCATATGTTGAAGTATCAGAATTTCCTCCTTTCTCAGCTAAGATCTAAGGTGGATGCTTTGGCAGAGGGCATAGAGTGTAAAGAATTGCAGGATTTAGTGCATGTTTCTGAACAGGTGGGTAAGCACTCTCTGCAATGTGGTTTTGATGCTTTACAGGCTTCCTCTAGGGTGGCTGCCTCTGGTTCAGTTATTCGTAGGCACGCCTGGCTTAAGGATCAGAATTTGTCTGAGCATGTTAAGTCTAGAATTCTGGATGCCCCTTTACAGTCTGAAGTTTTGTTTGGTCCTCCTGTGGAGTCAGTCTTAAAGAAAATGGAAGACAAGGCTAAGTCTATGCAGACTGTTAAAGATTTTTTGCAGGTACAACCTCCAAAGTTTAGTAGAAATTGGCCTACTAAGGGGTGGACGTACCCTTCTTCTGATTCTCAGTCTAGGGGTAGATCTAGGCGTGGTAGGGGCAGAGCTCAGAGTACCTTCAGGCCGAGACAATGGAGTTCGCCTGCTCAATCTGCTGGTGAGGGCAGGTGCCAGTCCTTTCGTAAACAGGCCCAATGACCTGCATTTTCAGCTGCCAGATTCTTCTTGCCTGGCAGCTCCTTTGGGAGGAAAGTTGGCTCTTTTCAAGCAAAATTGGCATTTAGTCACCCAGGACAAATGGGTATTGGACATTATAAACCGAGGTTACAAGTTCTATTTCCATACCATGCCTCCTTTCAAAGGCATGCCAGACGTCCCTCCTCGGCAAAGGATAGAGGCTCACAAACAAATTTCTTTACTTCTTCAAATAGGAGCTATACAGCCAGTTCCTCTGTCAGAAGTGGGCCTAGGATTTTATTCTCGCCTGTTTCTAGTTCCAAAGAAAGGGAACACGTGGAGACCAATTTTGGATTTATCTATCCTCAACACTTACCTGGACATTCCAAAGTTCAAGATGCTGACTTTACAACAACTTTTACCTCTGTTGGGAAAAGATCACTGGATGGTTACTCTGGATCTCAAAGAGGCTTACCTTCATGTTCCTATCAGGCCCAGTTGCAGGAGGTACCTGCGTTTTGGGCTGGAAATTTACATCATCAGTTCTCTGCATTGCCCTTTGGCTTATCTAATCCGCCCAGGGTGTTCACAAAGGTTCTGGCTCCAGTGATAGCCTTTTCAGACTAAGAGGAATACAGATTTATCCTTATTTGGACGATTGCCTGATTATTGCACAAGAAAAGGACGAACTTCTTCATCATCTACAGTATGTGATGGCAGTGTTAAGATGCCTAGGGTATTCTGTGAACGAAACAAAGTCCAGTCTAGTACCTTCTCAGGACATGTGCTTTCTGGGTGTGAGACTGAATACAGCTTCCCAGATGGCTTTTTTGACCCCGGACAAACAAAGAAGCCTTTCTCTTTATTTCCATCAAATGTCTCTACGGTCCAGGCTGACTGCAAGGACAGTCCTTCAAGCCTTGGGGTTCATGGCATCTTGTATTCTGGTGCTTCCCAATGCCAAATTGCATATGAGGAAGCTTCAATGGTATCTCAAAAATGTATGGACACAACACTGCCAAGATCTAGACACTGTCATTCAGATAATACCTCGCATTCAGAAGGAGTTTTTGTGGTGGGCTCAGGAATGTCACCTAAACAAGGGACTCTCTGTGACCCGGCCAGAGGCGAGTCAGATTCTAACGACAGATGCCTCGGACAAGGCTTGGGGAGCACACCTCAATGGAAAATGGGTGCAAAACACGTGGCCTGTCAAACTCCAGCATTTGCATATCAACTTGAAGGAAATGTTAGCAGTCCAGTTTGCATTGATGGCTTTCAAAGATTTACTTCACCCGGGGCAGGTGTTGATTCAAACAGGCAACACTACTGTCATGTGGTACATCAACAAGCAAGGGGGAACCCATTCTTACCCTCTTTGCAGGCAAGCGATGATTTTGTGGGAAACTGCTCTCAATCTACACCTCAATCTTCAGGCAAGGTTTCTACCAGGAGCACAGAACTCCTTAGCAGATGTGTTGAGCAGGCAAATAGTGGATCCTCACGAATGGAAATTGGATCCTCATGTATTTCAAAAGTTGACAGTGTTATGGGGAACTCCAGACATAGATCTGTTCGCTTCTCCACTAAATTACCAGTTGCCAAAGTTTTGCACAAAAATGTTTCATCACACAGCTTGGAAGGTGGACGCTCTATCATTCAGTTGGAACAATCTGCATGTATATGCCTTTCCACCTCTGCCTCTTCTTCCCAAGGTACTTTTGAAGGCCAGACAAGACAAGCCAACCATGATTTTGATAGCACCGGATTGGCCTCGACAACACTGGTACCCACTACTGAGGAGTTTAGTAAGAGAACCTCCATGGCCTCTGCCTTTGATTCCGCACCTTTTGTCACAAGAGGACAATCACTTCCTCAATGTCAAGATTCATTCTCTGCATCTAACAGCCTGGCATATTCTGTTTTAGACTCTGGAGGGTCTCAGCTTCCACAACAAGTTTTGAATGTTATTTTGGAGGCCAGGAGGCCTAGTACCAGGAAAGTTTACGCTGATAAATGGAGGAGATTTTTTATTTGGAGCAAAGGAATGGACTTTGATGTCTCCAAACCTGATTTAAGTGTTGCTCTTCAATATCTTACTGAGTTATTGGACAAGGGTTTGTCTTTCTCCTCGATAAAGGTCCATGCTGCAGCCATTTCTGCTCACTATGATTGTGACCCTCCTTTATTCTCTCATCCTTTGTTTAAGCAATTTCTTAGAGGGGCAAAGAATATAAGACCCCCAATGAGAGCTCCTACTCCTGCTTGGGATCTCAATTTTGTGTTGGAAAACTTACTCTACAACCTTTTGAGCCTGCAGCTACTGCCGAGTTAAAGTTTTTGTCATGGAAAACTGCTTTTTTGTTGGCCATTACCTCTGCAAGAAGGGTTTCTGAATTACAGGCCCTCATGGCAGTGGAGCCTTTCCTGATTTTTCATAAGGATAGGGTATCTTTAGCACTAATCCTTCCTTTATGCCTAAAGTAGTTTCTAGTGTGGCCTTAAACCAAACTATTCATTTGCCTACTTTTTATGCAAACCCCCAAAATAAAGGGGAGAAAATTTTGCATACTTTGGATATTCACAGGCAGTTGCGTTATTATTTGAGCAGAACCAAGGAGTTCAGACAGTCTCAGCAGTTGTTTGTTTCTTTTGCTTTGGGTTCACAGGGTAAACCTGTTTCAAAACAAACTATTTCTAAATGGATTGGGTTTTGTATTTCTTTCTGTTATTCCCATCATGGTAAGGAGATTCCTGCTGGGATCAGGCCTCATTCCACTAGGGCTACTGCTACTTCTACGGCCTTTCTAAGGGGGGTAGCTACAAAAGACATTTTGGAGGCAGCTACTTGGAGTTCAGTGCATACTTTTTCTAAACATTACCACCTTCCTCTTTATTCTAAGTCTAGGGCTGGATTTGCCACTGCAATTTTACAGGGCATTTTAGCAGCCCCTAATGCTTTATGATTTTTACCATCCTCCCTTTTCCGTTGCTTTGGGATTCTACCCATAAGTAAGGACTGCAGCAATGTGAGATGAAGAACATAGTACAGTTTTGTACCTACCATAAATGTAGATGTTCGAAGATCCACATTGCTGCAGTCCAATTTACCCTCCCTCCTTCCCCACTGTAGTTTGACATGGTGCTATGCTTTAGGTGATGGTTGTTGTTGGGCATGTTTTTGGGAGGTATTCTGTTTTTGGCTGTGGCCTTTCTGGTTTGGCCTTCTGACATCTGGGGCAAGAAAAGACTGAGGATATGACGTCGGTTATGCGCCTTTATACCCTGACGCTCTGATGTCAGAACTAGGCGCCCATGACCGACGTCAGCCTAATACTTTGGTATTCGGGCCGACCGAGGACAGCGGACTACCCATAAGTAAGGACTGCAGCAATGTGGATCTTCGAACATCTACATTTATGGTAGGTACAAAACTGTACTTTTCTTGAGCTTTCTCTCTGTTTCATCATCACTTCCCACTTTAAATTATAGGTTTCTGCTTGTGCTATGTATAGGAGCCTTAACTGTGTAGCTCTGAAATACTCTTTCAAATTGGATAATCCCAAACCACCCTTATCCCACTTAACTGTTGTTGTCTTCCCCTCCCAGATAAATTCTTTCAGCTCTTTATTAATTGCTGTCCACAACTTCTCTTTTGGTTACTAAAAATATCTCCAGAGCCATGGACAAGGGTAAGGCAGTCCACACAGCCTATCTGGACCTCGCCAAGGCCTTTGACACCACCCTCTACTCTGGAATCCTAGATAAACCTACTAAGCTGGGCATTAATCCCTACGTCACTCGATGGGTTGCCAACTGGCTTACTGTCAGAACCCACACTGTAAAAGTAGCTGACTCCAAATCCAGCTCCAGACAAGTGACAAGTGGAGTACCTCAGGGATCAGTCCTGGGACCTCTGTTGTTTGGCATCTACTTCTCTGAAGTACAGGCCAATACTAAGGGACTCTGGCTAACGAAGTTTGCAGATGACTGCAAACTGGAAGCCATTATTTAATCCCCAAATTATGTGGATACTGTACAAAAGGGCCTTACAGAAACATGCTTGGTGCCAGAGCCATGGGCTCAAGCTCAATGCCAAGAAATGTATAGTTATCCCCTTTGGGGAAAAAAACATGTACCAGTGAATTATCACATAGGTGGCAGTACACTAAACACAGGAAGTGTGATAAGAGACTTAAGGACATAGGTGGACAGTGGTCTTACCTTCAATAACCACATCACCACAACAGTCAGGAAATCTTATGTGGCACACCTCATCACTAAGGGCTTTTCATCCAGAAAAAAGGAGGTCATTGTCCCACTGTACTTATCCCTCATTAGACCTGTTATAGAATAGAACGCCCCATTTGGTATGTACCTCTCAAGACATCTGCAACAACTGGAAAGGCTGCAGAAATATCTCACTAAAAGAATCACAGGCCTAAAGCAGATGCCCTATGCTGACCGCCTAAAAAAACTCCAGCTATAATCTGTCGTGTATCATCTACTCTGAGGCAATCTCTGCTTAACGTACAAGGCCATGTCAAACCCAGAGCTGTTGGACATGCTACACTTAAATAAATCCCAAACCCTCAGAGCCACACACTCCACGGATCTAAATCTTGTCATCACAATAAACAAAACATGCTGGAGGGATAGGTTCCTGACCCAGAGACTCCCCAGACTTTGGAATAGACTGCCCATACATGTCAAGCAGAGTGCCTCTTTGGCCCTCTTCAAAAGGAACCTTGATGATTGGATGGGAGAAAGGAAATTCACCCCGGGGATCACGTCAATCGCCCTGCTAGGCAAGGGTCCAGGGAAGTAAATAGTGTGGGAAGAAATAGCCAGGGAATTGCTATGGCTAGGCTTGTATAGGCCCAAGGGCCGATAGCCTAGTACCAACCTATAAACCTGTGAACCTATATGCCTGACCTGTATATAAAACTAAAGGGACTAAAACATTTAATTGCTTGCATCTTGCTATCCCTATCCATATAACAGAGCATCCAGTTTCTCAATTTTTGTATTTTGTTGTGTTTAGTCTCTTCCCAACTATCCTTAGCTGCCACACCAGAATTCTTTTTAATCAATACCCCTAAATGTTTCATTTTATCATACCCCCATAAATATGGATGTTGCTGAACCAGTTCATGTGTGGGTGCATAATTTACAGCTATTGCCTTTGATTTAACTTATTAATTTTGTATCCCAAAAAGATGTGAACTGCCTCTAAATGTTCCACAACACAGAAATGTCCTTTTCTGGTTTTATCGGGTATAAAATATCATCTGCAAACAGACCCAGCTTTTTTTGACTACCATACCAATTATATCGTTGATTTTCTGAGTCCCTTGTTTTCTTTGCCAGTGGTTCTAATTGTAATGCCAATAACAAAGGGGAAAGAGAGCAGTCCTGCCTGGTTCCTCTGCTCAAACAGAAGTTATCGGAGAGGAACCCAGCCACTTTAATTTTCACCGCTAATCCCTCGTATATCCTCCTTTATCAGCCTTATAATTTTATCAGGAAATGCAAATGCTTCCATTGTCCTACTCATAAACTCCCAGCTTACTCTGTCAAATGCTTACTCTGCATTAAGACCCACAAGAGTGGTATTTTCTTACACTCTGCTTCCCTTTGGATCATCAGTGTTGTGTTAATGTTGTCAAATGTTTGCCTCCTCTCCACAAGACCACAGTAATCCATATATCTCAATTTTAGCACCCCTTTCCATTCTTTTAGCCATAATAGACATAAACACTTACAGTGATGGTTTAGAATTGAAATGGGCTTGTATGAAGCTTTATCCGATGGGTCTTTACCCTCTGTAGGTATTACAGCCACCACCACTTTCTTCCGGGATGTTGTTGCTTCGCCTGTTAAAGTACTGTTAAAACCTTCCAAATTTTAGTCCGTCTTTTCCGTCCTAGCTTCCAAACTCTTCCAAACTTCCACAGGAATGGCATCTATTCCTGGGGACAGGTTATGTATCACCAGTTTTATCTCATCTCCTCCTACCCTAACAGTTAGTAATTGAGCCTCATCTACCTCTAACTTTGGCATGTTTACTTCTTCCATAAACATTTCCATTTTTACCTTTTCTTGATTTCATTTCTCTGCTTTATACAGACTTTCATAAAATTTCCAAAAATATATATTATAGGCTCCTTAAGCTTTGTGACCACCTTTTCTACTTTCAGTTGCCATAGTCGTCGTGCTAAAAGTTTTTGTGCTTTGGAGTTATCAAAAACACTTGGTTAACAGCAATCTTTGTAAACTCTTGCACGTTAAGTTAATCCCTTATTTTTTGTAACATTTTGCAATTGCTCCTTCTCGTGTTCTGTGAGATTTCCCCTGTTCTGCAGTACTTAAAAATTATTGAGGGACGGACAAAGGTTGTTTACTTAGCCATATCTTTCTTTAATTTATTTAATCCCTATTTTTAAACTCCACTTTAATTTTATCCCACTCCCTAGCTATATGTTCGGAAGAAATTTCTATATTCTCTAATAACTCCTGAATAATTTCCACTACCCATTAATTAAATTCCTCTCTCTTCAGCAGATAAGTGGGAAAGCACCAGTGTCTCACTTTTATTTCAGTACCCTGCATTTTTATTTTAGTTATTATTGGCTCGTGATCTAAAATAGTTACTGGATGGTATAAAAAATCTATCAATTAAATGCACGTTTCTGTGAAATTTAAGATCTGAACAGTGTCCCAAAAGTCAAGGATAAATGAAGATTGACAACACAGATAGAATGTTATGGTAAGTACATAACTTCTTCTGTCTAGTCCAGCCCAGTTTTTGTATCTTGGGGAGTAATATGTAAATTCACCCCAAACTTCTACTACTGGATCCACATTTCCCCTGCCAAATGTTTTCATAACTTTCATCAGAAACCTTACCCTCCTTTGTTATATTTTCCCTTCTGAACCCCCCAGACAGATCTTCACTGTTGCTAAATCAAGTTCCAGTCCCCACCTATAAGTAATATTCTGTGCTTGAAGCTGATTATTTCTCCCATAATTTTCTTAATCTCCATTATAGCAGTTTTAGATGGAATATAAATGCATGCTAGTGTAATCCTCCTCCCTTGCCAGTGGCCTCCTATTACTGCAAATTTACCATTATTCTCTTTTTTTCCTCTTCTATCATAATTGGAGCTCCTCTTGCAATTAATATAAATACTCCTTTTTTCCTTTCTCCCAGGTATTCTGCTGAATAATCGTCCTGAAAACCTTTCTTTATCAAATTCACCTTAATTTCTTTCTAAGTGTGTCTGCTGTGGCATAGCCGTTTGCACTCTACATTTTTAATATCATTCACTCCTCTTTGTGTTTTGTATGTATCTGTAAAACCATTAACATTTAATTAAAGATAATATAGAAAGCGTCATTATGTTAAAAAGTTATTATTTCCATCTTTTAACAGCTTTTTTGTTAAGTATGCAGATCAAGTTTTTGTGTTACATGGATGCACTAATTTTTGGCATCTTTTATACAGTTGTTTCTCGTCATATCCATTTGAGACTGTCAATTCTTACAAAACTTTTTTGTTTTATTAATAGCCTTAAAACAGAAAAAAACACACCTCCAATGCACTCCGAAGACCTATTAACTTAATGCTAACTCACAATACTATGTACATATTCAAATATTGAAGTTTTTCCCTCCTAATAGGAACAATTGTCCCAAACTGACAGCCACACTCACATACTTGGGTTAACCTAAAAGGAAGGTTATCCATACTATGTCACATGTTACAGCCTGTGCTTCTAGTAGGTGCTGTCTGGTTATGTCTTATCTTTATTGCTGTCTCAGATTGGGAAGACATTTGAATGCTTTCAGAAAACATCATCTCCTAGCCATCGAAAGAAAAAAGTATTCTGTTTTTATCAGTTTTTTCATGTGCCATGCTGTTTTGATTAGACTTTACTTTTTTATGTTGCACTGCCCACATGTCTTAAAACTGAACAAGGAGAAAGAGAAAAGAAGGTAAAACATAGGGACCCTTGTTTACTTTGGTATCCTGATTACACTTGAAAATAACTGAGAAAACTTTACTTTATAACATGCAGATTATATCATGATTTATAAAAATACTACTGTTAAGAACAACATTTTGTTTTCCTGACAGTTAACTGTCTCCCTCCTGTTTCCATCTCTTAAGTGTTCTTCCAAAGATTAATGACATATGCTTTAGAGTCCCCTAGAAGTTTAACAAAGTAAAAAAAGTGTAATATTTCCAGGTTTTCTTTTTATGTCATGTTTCACAAATCTAATTAATAGTCTGCAATCCCACATTTATTTGTCAATTTCAGAGTCATTGGTTTTATTCCTGTTTATCTCCATCTCCCAAATCCAGCCTCTGCTTCATTTTCAAATGTACTCTCAATTCTTCTGTTCAACTCTCTCTTTTTCTGCCTCTCAAGCATTTTCCATTGAAACATTGGAAAATGTTTCATTCGCACAGCCTCTCCGCGGTCTTTATTGCCAGAAGACCATGAAGTAGAATCTCATTCTGTTTCACAGCTCACTCTTTGTTGGACAAACTTTTGTATTTCCTGCTTAGCATGTTCTGCATCAAAAAACGATTTGTCTCGTCATGAAAAGTTATTCTGAAGATAACTGAGTACAGCAGTTTGAATTTTGATGCCTGCTTTTCAACATTCCATGATTAGTGCAATAAATGTACTCCTCGCTGCCTGGTGTACAATGAGTAATCATTTTCCACAAGTACTCTATTGTCTTCCACTTTTAGTACTCTGTCCTTCTGCCATATTTTTGTCAGAATCAACTGCTTCTGCTGGTAGGATTGCATCTTTACTATTAAATGTCTGTGCTGCTTTTTTGTGGCCAGGTTTGGAGTATACCACGATGTGCCCTTTCAGTTAACAACTCCTGCTGTGGAGTACTAGTTCACTTGCTTATTTGTGCTTTCATAAAATTAATAAAGTCTGTTCCTTCCAGCTTCTCTGGCACATCAGAAGATCTCAGGTTTTCCCTACGTGCTCTGCCCTGTAATTCTGTTATTTTTTAAAACCTCTCTTCTTGAACAGTCTCGTATTCAGACAGCCTTTTCTTCATTTTGACCTCTAATTTTTTGCAGATGTTCATCGTGCATACAGCTGCAGTCATAACAGATGGGTTATCCTGCTGTCAGGCGGGTCCTCGGTCGGCCGAATTCCAAAGTCTAGGTCTGGCGTCGGATGTCGTCGCTTCTTCCCTGACGTCAGTGCGGCACGGATATAAAAGAACCAGCCAACGCCATTTTCTTCAGTCTTTCTTGCCACGCGGTGCCCGAAGCAGAAGCAGTTCGCAAGTGCCGGTCGGCCAGCTCCTGAGATTACGAATATTTTTCAGCCGAAGTCTTCTTGAAAGCTAAGTACCCCGTTAGGGAAACTTTTCTTGCCTCAGACCAATGTCAGACAAAGTTAATGATTGCATTTCATGTGGGAAGCAAATACCGCATAAGGATTTCCATTCCTTCTGCATTCCTTGCTTAGGCCCAGACCACGACGTCTCGGCCTGTCGTTTCTGTGCTAGATTCAACAAAGCCACTATTAAGCGTCGGGCGGAGTTCACCCAACACTGTTTTGGTAAAAAATTTAATTACATTATGTCGTCGGATACTCCGACTCCAGTTTTGAGTAAAAGACGCAAAGATAAGGACCGACATACGAGGTCCGCGACTTCTACCGACACCACGCTAAAGCTGGCTGCAGGTGCTCCGGTTCTCAGCGAGGTGTCTACACAGCCCCTGAGTACCGATGACACTTCTTTAGCAGTGTTTTCTGTGCCCGAGGTCGCAGGCTCCTCGGCCCCCACCCCGACTACAGATACCGACGCCACTCTTGGCGGGGAAACTCAGAGTTTAGACAGGCCTGCCACCTCTCAAGGTGTCTTCAGGCCTTCTTCTTCTTTTTCCATTAAGGCTTTCACAAAATCTAAAGCAGCCATGAAAACTAAAAGACAAGCTCCACAGAGCCCCTCTCAAGGCCCCATGCCTAAAAAACAGATGCTCAAAATGGCTGAGGATTTGATTACTCTTATCAGGGGTTCTCAACCCCCCTCAGACAAAAGGCCCAGATTGGAGGAAGACTACCCTTCCTCGGACCAGGCCTCCATTACCTCAGAACATTCTCAAGACCAGGAATATTCATACTCCCCTTTTGAAGATTCTGATGCGGAGGAGTCCATTCCCTCTGTCTCCCCCCCTGAGGACTATTCTTTTGGGGAAACCTTGCATACCTTGAGGGAACACTTCCACTGGGAAGGCCAAGATTACTCAGATTCCAAGAAAAGGCTCGGGGACTTTCTCTTGCTTCCTCAGCACAGGCCTCTGGCTATCCCTCCTGTCTTAGACATACTAGATGATGTGTATTCAGAGGCCAGCCTTAACCCAGATTCTTTACCACCAGCTCCTGTTAAGCCTGACAGGTATTACCGGGTTCCTGATTCACACCAATTCCTATACAAAAGCCATGCTGCTGACCCAGAAACTATTTCACAGGGTCCCAAGGGAATTAAGGCCTCTACTGCCAAAAATCCATTACCTTCAGAGAGAGATTCCAGAGCTTTAGAAAGGTGGGGGGAAAAGATATACACCTCGACCACTTTAACCATGAGGGCATTAAACTGTCAGTTCCATATGTTAAAGTATCAACAGATTTTGTTATCTCAGTTGAAAAGCAAAATGTCACAACCTGAACAACCAGACTTGAAGGAGTTGCAGGATTTGTTGCGTAGTGCAGAGCAAGTGGGTAAACATACCTTGCAATGTGGTTTTGATGCTTTAGAGGCCTCATGTAGAGCTGCTGTTGCAGGGTCTGTCATACGTAGACATGCTTGGCTCAAAGAGCAAACCTTACCAGATCATGTCAAAGCTAAATTACTAGATGCACCTCTTCAAAAAGATGTATTGTTTGGTGTTACAGCTGAGGAGGTATTAAAGAAAATGGAGGAAAAGGCAAGATCAATGCAAACAGTGAAAGATTTCCTACAGGTACAACCTCCACGTTTCAGCAGAAACTGGCCTTCAAAAAATTGGTCCTTTCCAGCCACGGACAGACCTCAAAGAGGTAAATACAGGCGCCCGACGGGTAGAGGGCAATCTCAAGGATCATTTAGAGCCAGACAATGGCAATCACCTACACCAAGAGGTGGAGAAGGATAGATCACAGCCATTCAGAAAGCAGACACAATGACTTTCCCCTTTGCATGCCAAGCAAAGCTTTAATGGCAGCACCTTTAGGTGGAAAACTGGCATTATTTTCGAAAAATTGGCATATTGTCACAAAAGACAAATGGATCCTGGACATTATAGACAGAGGCTACAGATTCCACTTTCACACCCTTCCAGAAATGAGAGGCATGCCAAACCTTCCACAAAATCAAAGGGCAGAGGCACAAAAACAAATTTCAGCTGTCATGGACATGAAAGCTATTCAAGAGGTACCTGCACGAGAACAGGGTCAAGGTTTTTATTCGACTATTCCTGGTACCAAGGAAGGACAGAGATTGGAGACCTATTTTGGACCTATCCATCCTAAACACATTTACTCGTACCAAAATTCAAGATGCTGACATTACAGCAGCTTCTTTCCATGCTGGGCAAGGAGTCTTGGCTGGTAACATTGGACCTCAAGGAGGCATACCTGCATGTCCCTATCAGACAAGATTGCAGAAGATACCTCAGATTTCTTGCAGGTTCAACCCATTATCAATCCTCTGCATTGCCCTTTGGCTTATCTACTGCACCCAGTGTGTTCACGAAATGCCTGGCATCAGTAATTGCCTTCTGCAGACTTCAAGGGATACAAATATACCCATATTTGAACGACTGCCTGATCCAAGCGGACAGCAAGCACATACTTTTGAAACACCTGGTGTTTGTAATAAAGAAGTTGAACTTTCTGGGATACACAGTCAACAAAAAGAAATCAAAAGTAATACCCTCTCAAGCAATAATTTTCCTGGGTGCCAGCTTGAATACAAACACCCAGATGGCCTACCTCACGCCAGAGAAACAAGGGCAACTATCTCAATACTTCAGAAAAATGGCAACCTTCACCAGGCTGACTGCAAGGAAAATCCGGCAGGCTCTGGGATTCATGGTATCTTGCATCCTGCTAATCCCATGTGCAAAGCTGCATATGAGGAAACTTCAATGGTACCTAAAAAACTTATGGTCTCAACACAGCCACAGTTTGGAAACAATTATACCACTCATTCCATGTCTCCAAAAGGAATTTCTGTGGTGGGCTCAAGCATGCCAAAGAAACATAGGTCTCCCATTCTGCATGCCTCAAGCAAATCAAATCATCACAACAGACGCCTCGGACTACGCCTGGGGGGCGCACATGACAGATCAGTGCATTCAGGGCAAATGGTCCCAAAAAGAAAAGCACCTACACATCAATCAAAAGGAAATGCTAGCAGTGAAAAATGCTATTATGGCCTTCAAAGACCTACTGCATCCAGGCCAGCTATTGATAAGGACAGACAACACCACAGTGATGTGGTACATAAACAAACAGGGAGGAACTCATTCATATCCCCTGTGCAGACTAGCCATGTCTCTTTGGAACACGGCTCTGGAATTACAAATCCAACTTCAAGCACAATTCCTGCCAGGCAAGGAAAACACGCTGGCAGACGACCTAAGCAGAAATATGACAGATCCACACGAATGGAAGTTGCATCCTCAAGTTTTTGCAAAGATAATTCAAGCATGGGGAAGGCCAGACATAGATCTCTTTGCTACCCACAGAAACTACCAATTGAAAGAATTCTGCTCAAGGACCTATCATCCACAGGCCTGGAAAGTGGACGCACTTTCCTCCAGTTGGACAACATTGACAGTTTATGCCTTTCCACCTCTTCCTCTGCTGCCCAAAGTTCTATTAAAAGCCAGAGCAGACAGGCCAAAGTTGATACTCATTGCTCCAGACTGGCCAAGACAACGCTGGTATCCACTCCTGAGGAGCCTGACGCATTCCCCACCATGGATCCTGCCTCTAGTGCCTCTTCTGTTGACCCAGCACAACTTCAAAACTCTTCACAGTCAGCTGAAAATGCTCAATCTAGCCACATGGAGGATTCCTTGATTTCCCAACAGACCCGCCTCTCCAAGGAAGTGCAGGATGTCATTTTGGAGGCCCGAAGGCTTCTACTAGAAAAGCCTACTCCGCCAAATGGAAACGGTTTTGTGCCTGGAATCAGAAAAAGGGACAGAATCCTGGGATACTGAATTTACCTCAAATATTACAGTACCTAGCTGAGATGCTAAACAGTGGACTTTCATTCTCCTCCATCAAAATCCATGCTTCAGCCATTTCTGCACAATACAACACTGATCCTCCCTTATTCTCTCATCCTCTCTTAAGACAGTTCCTCAGAGGGGCTAAGAATATAAAACCCCCAAGGAAGCAACCAGTACCTGCTTGGGATCTCAATTTCATTTTAGAAAAACTGACCCTGCCTCCATTTGAGCCTGCTGTTTCAACAGAGCTGCAATATTTGTCATGGAAAATGGCCTTCTTTCTGGCTATCACCTCAGCACGCAGGGTTTCGGAACTACAAGCCCTCATGGCTGTGCAACCTTTCATCATTTTCCATCAGGGCAGAGTTTCCTTACGAACCAACCCTTCCTTTATGCCAAAGGTAGTATCCAGTGTAGCCTTGAATCAGGCTATCCACTTACCTACTTTTTATCCTAATCCACAAAACAAAGGGGAGAGACTTCTACATTCCTTGGACATTCACAGACAGCTTCGTTATTATTTGGACAGGACAAAGCCATTCAGAAAATCAGAGCAACTCTTTGTGTCTTATGCTACAGGTGCTCAAGGAAAGGCTATTTCCAAACAGACAATCTCAAAATGGATAGCCCACTGCATACGCTTTTGTTATTCATTTCATGGTAAAACTGTTCCTACAAGCATCAGATTTCACTCCACAAGGGCCACAGCTACCTCTGCAGCTTTCTTCAGGGGTGTTCCTACCAATGATATTTTGGAAGCAGCCACTTGGAGTTCTGTGCATACTTTCTCCAAGCACTATCACCTACCACTATACTCTAAATCTAGAGCGGGCTTTGCCACAGTAGTCTTGTAGGGCATCCTTGCTCCTCCTAGTTCCACTTAGTGCCTGCCACCCCTTTTTAGCTTTGGGATTCTACCCATCTGTTATGACTGCAGCTGTATGCACAATGAACATAGTACAGTTTTGTACCTACCATAAATGTAGATGTTCGAGTGCTAATACAGCTGCAGTCCAGGTTTCCCTCCCTCCTTCCCCTCTTGGGACAGGCCTAATGACAAACACCTCCTCATGCAACCTGATTGGGGTATTCTTTTATGGTGTATTTGCTTGCAACTACTGTTTTTTGATTATATTACATTGCATTATTACATAAATTTATGTTTTGCCTTCCTTCTGGGGGCACCTGACATCTGGGGCAAGAAAAACTGAAGAAAATGGCGTCAGCTGGTTCTTTTATACCCCTGCCGCACTGACGTCAGGGAAGAAGCGACAACATCCGACGCCAGACCTAGACTTTGTAATTCGGCCGACCGAGGACCCGCCTGATGGCAGGATAACCCATCTGTTATGACTGCAGCTGTATTAGCACCCGAACATCTACATTTATGGTAGGTACAAAACTGTACTTTTTATTACCTCATCTGAATATCTGTTTAAAGCTTCTCCCATTTTTTTCCAGTCTTTTGTTATTTGAGTTGATAAACTAGTACGCTCTGTGTACATTTGACTTATTTTTTCCTCTAGGTTACTGATGGTCATGTCTTGCACCAAAGGTGGGGGTTGCACTGCTTTTTGCTGAGCAGCCGCAGAATTCTTCCCAGTCAGTATTTTTTTCCTCAGCTTTTGTGTTTGGTTTTCTTTCAGTTTCTCTGAATTTCTTTTTCACTGGCATCCAGGCAGTTCACTTACTAGCCAGCTACTGAAATTTACCCAAAATATGAGTTTACTCACTCTGTTCTGAGTTTCTATTTTCACACTGGAGGATCTTAAATTAAGCTATTATTGAATGCACAGCCATCTTGCAAGTCCCAATACCATTTTTTTGTCTTCACCACATAAATGACCAGTCCCATGACTGGTCCTTGTAGCCCCCAAAGAAAGAGTTAAATGCACAGCCTTTGCCAGCACTCCAGACTAGTGGTTTTCCACAGCTACAGGTGGATGGCTACTGAGGCCAAAGCTGGTTCCTCAGACTATTCTCTGTGGCTGTTGAAATTCCCTTAGTGGGGAAGGGAGAATCACTCTTGTTGGCATTGGGAGAATGGGCAAGGTAGGTGCTCCTGCTTATGCAGAAAGCTGTACCCATCCCTGTGGAATCTGCTGCTGTCAGTGATCTTATTTGCCCCAATGTTCCTGTCAGAAAGAAACCAAAAACTAAACGTTTATCTCCTTCAGCAATTTCATTAGGAGTAGTTTATTAAACCTGGCGCTGGGTCTTGTAGAGACCATTGACACTTCTTATTCGGTGGGTTCTGGTAAAAGAAAAAGGGAGTCATTTATTTTCCTGAAGATTTTCAAGAAATCGAAACTGGAGTGGAATGTGATGGGTCAGATACAAATATTTCTCCTCTGATTCCTGGTTCAGACTCAGAGGAGAGCTTGATATCTGAATCTCCTGGTGAAGGCTTTTCTATTTTTGAGACTCTTTCAAAATGTTCAGTGTTTTCATTGGGAGAACAGTTAGTGTTTCTCAGTCATTAAGGTAATACTATGAGCTGTTATAACTGGAATTCCCAGAACCTCTCCCCATCCTCCCATTGCTGTCAGCATTGAATGATGTGTTTGTTACAGCCTGTGGTTTTCTTGATAATCAGTCTGTTGCACCGAAGAAAGCAGACAGAGAATGTACAAAGTTCCTCATTCTTTCAAATTTGTGTACACATTTCAGACCTGACTCAAGCAACTGTAGCTTTAGTTAATCCAGCTGCTACCAAGTATTTTGTTAATTTTAAACCTTCCCCTTTTGACAAGGATGGTAAGACAGTTGAAATGTACTTCTGAAACTTTAATTTTAAGAATTTTGAATTGTCAGGCTTACAAATCAAAGTTTATTCTGACTAATTGTGTGTAAGCATGAGGAATTTCATCTGCAGTTTAAAGAGGAAAAATCCACTTTGTTTGGTTTAGCTTCTTCAGTTTCTCAGGTCACTACTACTCGTGTAAAGTACATGTATGACTTTGTAGATGCTACATGTTGGGCTGTTGCAAATGGTACTATGCTGAGATCTTAAAAGGTGAAAAAAAAGGAGAATTTAAATTCTCCTTTGGCTAGAGATTGTTTTTGGACCTTCTGCTGCAGAGGTAATCAAGAAATGCGATGAGAGAAAGAGAAGTTGGTACAGGGAATCATTCTGTTTTTTCAGCCCTCCTCCTCCAAATTTTCGAAGTGATTTTCTACGTCTTCATCCAAGTTTGGCAAGAAACAAGCAAAATGCAGGTAAGCAGACATTTAAAAAACAGTCCTGCAGGGAGGTTCTTAAAAGAAAGTAGAAACCTCCCTAGACAAAGGACAGTCAAGTAAGGCAGAATGGTTGTAAAAGTGACTTTAGAACCTTATCCCTCCCATAAAGTCTGAATCTCCATTTCTCTCTCTGGTAACCCATTTGTTTCAGACAAGTAGGTTCTGAGGGTGATTCAGCAGGGTTACAAATGACAATGGGAAGAAATTCCTCCATTCCAGAAAATTAATTACTCCACATCGTTGAGACAAGACCAGACCTTGCCATTCCCTCCTGTCCTGCAGTACATGTGGTCTCATGGGGATTACAGATACAGTTCCTCCTTCCCATCTGGGAAAAGGTTTTTATTCGAGAAAGTTTTTGGTGGCAAAGAGAGGGACAAAAAAGCCTGAAGACCAGTTCTGGAACTTTCTTTCCTAAACCAGTATTTGATAGTAACCAATTTCAAAATGATTTTGCTTCACAACATTACCCCTTCTTCCTCATGAGTTTTTTGGTAACCTTAGATTTAAAAGATCTTATCACGTTCCTTTTTATCCAATCTTTGACGTTTCTTAATGTTTTTTGTGTCTGGATTACATAATCAGCTCTCTGTATTGCCGTTTTGATTGGGCAAATGAAGTAAAACAACTATGAAATCTTAGTTATCCAAACAAAAGATTTTCTTTTTGATTCTAAAATAGAGGACAGGACTCCTTTCAAGTTGGGGTACCCTTGTTCTGCAGTAAACTGTATGAATTGCTCAATTCTGGCTTAGTGTCCACTTTTGTAAAGGTATGTTTTCTGGCCATTTCATCCTGCATGCTACTCCCTTTCCTCTTTATATCAAGTCAAGCAGTTTTTTAAGTAGGAGTTTACATATCAGACCAACAAGAAAAAAAGGTGCCTTCTCTTTGGGATTTGATTTTTTTTTCTTTCTTTTTTTTTTTTTTTTAAACTAATTCAACCTCTCTGTTAACCTACAACCAGTTGTTCCCTAAAGTTTCTAACCTGGAAGACTGTCTTGTCTGGTAGCTTTAACTTCTGCTATATGGTTTTATGAATTATAGGCTCTTATGTCTATTCAGTCTACTCATCTTTCACAAGGACAGGGTGAGTCCAAGGACCAGTCATTCTTTTATGCCTGTTTGCTGTTTACTCAAACTATCAAACTATCCAGCTGCCTATTTTCATATACAAAATGAGAGAGAAAAGAATTCTTCATTACCTGGATGTACACAGGAAGTTCACAGTCAGTTGAGCAATTATCTGGACAAAACTAAAGATTTTAGAAAATCTTACCAACTTTTTGTATCTTATGGTGGTAAGAAAAAGGAATAGCCAGTTTCTGATCAACGATATGTTTTGATAACTTTGCCTTTCCATTCAGTTCTGTTATTCTAATTATGGCAAACGTCCTGAGAGTGTCTAGGCTTATTTTACTAGAGCATTTGCCACATCTGGTGCTTTCTGGAAAGGTGTGGACTCTGGATCTATTTTAAAAGCAGCTACTTTGCCCTCAGTTCACACATTCACCAAATGCTGCATGCTAGTGTTGTCATCAGAGGAATTTTCGCTAGAGCTGTTCTTCAGGGAATTCTGGACTTTGGTACCTTTCCATCCACCCTCTCTTCTTGGGCTTTGACCATTTTCCTATATGAGCAATTACTGGAACAGTGATGTAATGAAAAAATAGTACATTTGTGTAATTAACTTGCCATAAAAGTAGATGTTCAGATAATTTGGTGTTGCACTACAAATACCATCTGTCCTTCCCCATGAATAATTTCTTCTGTGGCCCAGGTAGGGTGTCCTTTGCCTTTTCTCTTTTGACAAGGCTTGATTTAGAGCAACAGGGTTCAGCCTTGTTTTCCAGTGGCAAAAAGCTGTTGAGTTATGGCATACAAGGAAATGTACCTGATGCTTTGTAGACTGGCTGGGATATGGTATCCTTTGCAGGATATATCCCATGTATAAGGATTACTGCAGCAGTTATCTAATCAAACATCTACTATCCTGGTAAATTAACTACACTAATGTACTTCATGTCTGTGTACCGGAAATTTATTCTTATTTTATTGAAACTGAAAGATTAATTTTTTATTTTTTTAAATTCCTCTTAAGCAGGCATGAGTAGACGACACATTGACAACGTTACAATAGTAAAACATAAGCAGATAAGTTGTCATCAAATCACAGTACCTAGGAGGGGTGCTGAGTCAGTATCCCTGGATACGTGGAAATCATAATTATTCCTTTAAGTACTTCTTCTGTTGGTGGTTGTAGTAGTAATAAGCTGAGCAAGGTAAATCAAATGTCCTAGCCACCGCAAGTGCACATGTCATGTTTTGGGAGTTGCAGACATTTACAAAGAGGCTGAGAGAGGTCATTCCTCCATTGTATGCCGATATACTCTAGTTTTCCTCCTAGTGGGCTGTGCCTGGTATACCTTCCATTGGAAGTGCCCCGGAGGCATCCTCACAAGGTGCCCAAATTACATCAGCAGTCATCTCAGTACATTTGAGCAATGACTATATTTTAAGTTATTTCCAGATGGTTAGGCATTTCATTTTGTCACTGAGAATGAGTCAAGTTTCATCTCTGATCTGCATCTCATTTCCTCTTCCAGAGTTAAGTACAGTGCCTGTAGCAGTACGCCATTGTTACACCAGTCAGTGTCAGTGCCTTGATTCCCACTGCCTTTATTGCAAACAGCAGTCCCAAGTACTTATTCTCCTCTACCAGAGATGGCTTCTTCATCACCTGGAGAGTCACATTTTTTCATGAAGACAACCAGACATCTGACGTGGAGGTTCAGATTTTTATTCCAGCTTCTACAGATTCGGCACTTCATTGCACACTGGTGCTCACCGTCACTTGAGGCCTAAAAGGACAGCATTATTTACAGGCAACAGTGATGCAACCTTCATTCTCCTAGATGAGATACTTTCTAGATATTTTTTTTTCTTGATCTTTTGCCCTTGGCAAGAGGAGGAAACACACATCCTTGCGAGTACTTTGCTCACACTGATTGTATTTGGCTTAATGCCAGAATATGGACACTGCTTTCAGTCATTGGATTTAAGGATCAAGTGAAGCACAGCAGAGGCTCCAAGACCCCATATTGTTGCTGTTCTTCCTTTGAGACACACTAAGATATAGAGTCATGTGCATTCCCCCAGTCTACAAAATGCATGTAGACAATTTTGGAGAACTCTTCTGACTCCTCCAGCATCCATGCAGTAGCAAAAAGCTGATACACTGTTCCAGATCTAGGATGGCATCCACATTGGTTCTGCTAAATCAGAAGTGCAGCTAATGAACAAACTCTCTTCTTGAGCACTTGTGTGTGTTCCCAAGGAGGATGAGGATTGTAGTGCTTTTGTAATTGGGGCACCAGCTTGCCAATGCAAAGATAATCTCCCAGCCTTCCATGCAGCATTGAAAATGCACATTAAAAACTTGACACGTGAAAACAATCTAGTGCCCTTAGAGGTTTGCTGAACAGTCTTAGCAAAGCTATTTAATCCCTGCTGTGATCTCCTCTACCAGTAATCCAGTTCCACTATATGCTTCTGGTGCTGCCTCTTCAGTGGAGTGCATGTCTTATGGAGTCAGGAGCTTCTCAGTGTTACTGCCACTTCTTAACAGTGTCCCTAGTTTAGAGTTTAGATCACTACTTCTCCACCCATGCCAAAACAGTCTAAACATTTTTCACAGCTTCTGTCCATGAGTTGCCTGATGGTTTGTCAAAAACTGTATCTCACTGAAGCTGTCCAAACGTTATTCTCAGTGGCATCACCAAACTCTTCCCGCACCTAGAAGACCTTTGCTGGAGGTCCTGACTTGTTGATACACTTCAGTCATATATGCCCCCCCCCCCCCCCCCCAGGTCTAACACTGCATAGAAGGCCTATTACATTAACTTGACCACTTTCTTAAGTGCTAGTTACCTACCATCACGTCCTACAGTGGCTGCTTTGACAGATTTTCCCCAGTTTTTAACCAGAGCTGCTTGCCTCTGTCTCAGTTCAGATCTTGAATAGAACCCATTCAGACTCCATGTTCCCAATCTCCCCAGGGATACAGGCAAAGCTGTTCTGGAGGTTGGAGTTGAGCTCGTGCTGCACAGAAGCATTGGCTAACCATTTCATGACATCCTCACTATGTATTTGGGCTTCTTGCGACTGTCCAACCATCTTACCCAACTCACCACTTAAAGGCCATCATTTAACAGCTCATCTCTGTCTCTTGACCAAGTGTCTTGCACTTGCTTCTTCAGGTCAGATGACATGACTACAAAGTCGGTCATTGACATTTGGTCTGAAGTACTCTTGTGTCAATGTGCTGGTGAGCGTGGTTTTGTTTGAGCATGATGGTGTAGCCTTGTATCCCTGCTTTGGGAGAGATTCTCATTCTTTATATATATAAAAAAAAAATCCTTGGCTGCATTCCGACTGTGCTTGTGTGTGTGTTCAGGACACGATGCCTTCTTGAATTGTATACTGTGAAAAGTACCTGTTTACAAGAAGTCAAATCAGCATTACAAAATAATAAACCACCTCTTTGGCATAGAAGGATGAAGCCCTTAGTCCAACTTTAAGGTTCCATGACTGATTAGTAACATGGGCAGTGGTGAAGCTAGCCAGGGAGGTTTGGCTTGAGTTTTCTCTGTTGGCTTTGCCCATCTTGAGGGGAAGGCATTTTTAGAGGCAGAGTGTTGTAGCAGGTGCAGCCCAAGAACTAGGTTTGGACTTTGTTAGCCAGAGTGCTCTGTAGCTAGGAGTTGAACATACACAGTAGCACAGTCTGTAGTGTAGATGATTGACATGCACATGGAGAAAAATATTAAAGGAAAAGTACAAAATATTTTATTTTAAAATCAGAAAACTGGAATACTTGGAATAGTATAATTCCAGCTGTACAGTTTCAGGCTGTGCATTGAGAATTGTGTGAGGAGTCCTAGCCAAGAGCTTCTAGGATGCTGTTCAGAAAGAAGTAGAACTGTGTTCTTAGCCTTAAGCAGAGAATTCAGTAGTAAACGTAATGTTTTACTTACATGTAAGAGGTATGACGTGCATTGGACACCTGTCTGAATTTCAGTGATGGGCTTATTATGAAACTTTACTGAATGTCTATGATAATGCCTTTTATCCATGATGTAACTTTTTGGAATCATTTTTTTAAATTGTGAATAATACTGATCAGTATGTGACTAATCATTAACAACTACAAGAGTAAAATAAAGTTTTGTTTTACAGATTGTACGACTTGATAATTTATTTGCGTATTGGAATGTGAACACAGTAATGTATTCTCATGGGAGCTGTGAGGAAGCATTGGTAAGTCTCATTTAGTCCCCCCACACTTTTTTTTTTTTTTTTTTTATTATTATTTAGTAGTTGCTTACACTTAGCAGATCGAGGGTACAAGAAGACGATAGAACTTTACTGGTGGCCTAGGGAAAAAAATGGCAGGTAGTGTAAACTGGATCAGATTTACCATGATAATAATGCCCCCCCGAAGTTTTTAATGATGTCACATGAAATGCATAAGAACATATCAGAAGTATGCAAATGGAAATACATACAGGAAAGTAAATGTGTGATTGTCACCATTATATTTATACATACAATAAAATAACCAAGTTGCATATTTTATTGTCACCATTGTATTTATACATACAATAAAATAACCAAGTTGCATATTTTATTGTAACAGGAAATTAAATTTGTCATAAAAAAGAAAGAAGGAAAGATAGAAATATATGTGACAAACAATAAAAGAGAAAAAAAATACAGAAAAATGGTGCAAATCTTATGGTCTGCAACACTACTAAGACTTGAAAAGGTTACTTTCAAGCTTTTCTAACAACTAACTTAGAGGTCAAATCTAATTAGCTGTGTACTCCTTACTTATAGTTAGTTTGCAGTTCTTTGTCATATACATAAACTCATATTTTTTAAAAATTTAATTAGGTAAGGAGTTGAATTGTTACTTTTTTTGCTAAATTTTCTTAGACACTGCTAAAACAATCTGTAATGCTGATCTTTGGTTTGAATTATCATATGGAGATGTTTAGGTGTAAATTAAAACAAATCTACAGTCCTAAAACATGTTGGCAGCATGTCTTAAAATTTTTCGTGCCTCACCAACATTTAGAAATATTAATCTTCTCATAATATGGAAAGCTAAGTAATGAATATTCAGGAAATTGCCTCTGCTTTTAGTCACAAAGCCTGCTAATACTTTGCATCCTGTTTTAGGAGTTGTAAAAGACTGTTGCAGCAAGCATTGTACTATTACTCAAGCCACAACTTTTGTAACAGGAACTGTACACATCAGTAAAGCAACTGCATAATATTTTTTATGTTTTCTCAACAATAGTAATACCACACCTGATCCTTTGGTCCAGTGGGTGGATGTACTGCATAGTTTAGTAAAGTGCCCCCCCCTCCAATAATAGCTATATGTTGACTTTTTTAGAGGTGTTGATAGTAATACTGTGCTGATTTGGTATGTTTGATGTAATGTTCATATGTTGTGTGCTTTGGAGGACTACATCAGTGGTCTTCTGTGGCATTTGATTCTTTGATGCTGGCTGTTTGTCCTTCAATGGCTGTGCTTCTTAACACTGTTAATTGAAGTTTATTTGCATTCCTTTGTTTAAAGGGAAAAACTGGGTTCGAAGGGCACAAATTGCACTACTCTGATTTCAAAACCACAAAAAGCAGGTTTAGATATTTGGCTTTGTTCCCTCCTACCCTCAAGCTGTTGCGAGATCCTTTGATATTTTTTTTTTAGCTGTATACACCTTTAAGCAGACACACACATGTTCTTGACATCCTTGTAAAAGCACTAATGGTGCTTGCCTCCCAATTACTGTAAATGTCTCTTTACCCATCCAGTCATCAGAGCAAGTTTAAAGACAGTTCTGTACACTTTTCACAACCTTGTGACAGTCTTTAATAGTATGGATTCATGATGCGTATGTTCTTAAAATGTGCACATCGCCTATGGTGTTTTGCCTGTTTTTTGTAGATGCATGTTGTATACTTATCTTCCAGTTCCTCGTAGATCATGGATATATGTAGCAGTAGTTTGTGCAGAAGGTAAAAATTTGTATACCTCAGGTGTCACTTCTTTTCAAGAGTAACTTTTACTTCATTGCTTTTATTTTTCCTTCAAGCTGTTATAAGATGCATTTTAATATCGATTCCATCACAGCTTGTTGCCTGTATCCTTTTCTTTGCATTTGCTTGTGCACATTCTGGTCAAAAAATGTTGTAAAGAAAAAATATTACAGTTTTGGTAAAAAAAAAAAAAAAAACAGTAAATTTCAGGTGAAAAGTGAAAAAGGAAAAAAAAAAAGCCATTCAAACCACCTTGAAAAGACACCCCTGCAGAATTAACTTGATGAGCCTGTAAGAACTGGCTGTTTCCATTGATTAAAAAAGAAAAAAAAAAGTGTGTAAGCTTTGTGAAAATCGTTGGTGCCTGTGATCCATTAATAGTAATTGTTGGGAGCTATAACTGTTGTTAACTGAAAAAAATAACTTCACAGCTCTGTACCACTATGTTTAAAAAACAGTCGCACATATCCCACAAGTGGAATTATGCTTTTCACCCTACAGCCACGTAGACCACTCCATTTTTCTTGAATAGGCAGTATTCTTGTGGTATATTTTCTGACAGATTATATTTCTAGGAGACCCACTCAGTGTTTTGTACAAAGTCCATGCATCAATAAGCCATGGTGGGTCTAGTGGGTATGTAAAAATGCATGGTTCAGCAATGAAGTAGTGGAATGAAATAAATTCATAAATATAGAGGGTTGGGAGGGTGGCCTAATGGTTAAGGTGTTTGCCTTACAAACACAAGGTGCAGGGTTTGAGTCTCACAAGGGATAATTGGCTATGCTTTGCAATGGCTCGCAAGGGCAGTTAGCCTAGTACTAACCTATGATCCTATGATGATCCTATGTGTGAGTAGTCTTTCAGCTTTTCCCGGTTAGGGGTCACCTCAGCCGATCACTGGTCCGCTATTGATTGGCAGTGGATTTTTATGGTGCCGAGTTGCCAGACCGGCACCCAGCTTTCACCAAAGGCGCACACACACACCTACCTGCATGCCTTTAAAGTTCACTTGACTGCAGGAAGGACATACAGACTTGGCACAGAAGGCACTCTAGCTGAGAGAATTGAACCAGAGAACCTTGTGCTATAAGGCGACAACACTAACTGCTGCACCACCACGGCCTTAGTATAATAAAAAAAATATATACATGTATGTATGTGTGTGTGTATGTGTATATATATATATATATATATATATATATATATATATATATATATATATGTATATATAATATATGAGTATATAAAATATACATACACATATTAGGCCTGTGGTTCAGAAAACCATTGAGAAGCTTAACCAGTTAAACCCAAGAATAATTGGACAAGTTATGCTACCTGATTGAGAAATACTGTGCTTATATACCCATTCCTAAAAACAGACATCAACAATTTTGCTTAAGGACACCTTCTCCTGGGACTTGGCCGCAAGATGCCTTCTCCATTAAATGGGCACACCTATTTCTGTATGCCTTTCCTACAGTCCTTATCAGGATAATAGAAAAGGTAATGGAAGACAAACCAGAAATACTTCTGATAGCTCCCTTTGGTTTAGACAACAGTGGATGTCCTTCCATAACACTATTGCAGTATTCTTTACTAAAGGGATCGCCTGGCAGGGGTAGCCCAACATCCAGCCAGGGTACCAAAGCCTTAGGTCATATGTCCGATGTATGCTGTCCACTCGCATAGGGCATAAAGGTGCCGTAGTGACATACATACCTTAGAACTATTTTGCCGCCAGTCCGGACATGATGTTTGATAGTTAGCCTGCATGCACCTTCTTCTACCTCAGGCTTTCCTAGTCTCTGTGCATCTCAAGGATGCCGATCTTCACATCCCTATTCATCCTAGTTGCAAGAAATATTTGTGTTTCTCTGTTTCTTCCTTGCATTTTCAGCTCTCTGCTTTGCCGTTTGGCCTCCCTGCTGCCCCAAGGGTCTTCACCAAATGCCTGGCTCCTGTGATTGCATTAGCCTTTTGCAGGATGAGGGAGATACAAGTCTTTCCTTACCTGGACAACCTGCTCATTCAAGCTTCCTCTCTAGAGACCCAGCTTTAGTATCTCCACTATGGTATTTGGCTCTTGCAAGGCCTAGGGTTTACAGTCAATTTCCAGAAATCCATCCTGACTCCTCCTTGGGATCATGTTTTTTTCTGGTGCAGGCTCCAGACCATTCCTATGCTGGTATCCCAGCCACCTCCCAAGGGTCTGACTCTAATTGCCTTTTTCAATCCCTTCTTCCTCTGTTCTTAATTATGACCAGGGAGTTTCTAAGGGTTCTGGGGTACATGCCTTTTACCATTCCTATGCTTCCTGTAGCCAGGCTCCATATGAGAAAGCTACAGTGGTTCCTAAAGTCAGTATGGCTTCAACATTCTCCTCCTTTGGACTTTGTAGTTCCTCTTCTTCCATGCCTCAAGATAGAGCTTCAGTGGTGGATTAATCAGCCGTCTCTCAACTCAGGGCTTCCTTTTCATCCCCCATTCCCCTCTCAGGAACTTTTTTCGGCTACCTCAGATGTGAGATGGGGGCTTTTTGACCCTCTGAAGGTTCAGAGTCTTTGGCCCTGTCATCAAAGAATGGACTGTATCAACATTAACAAGATGAGAGCTGTACTACGTGCCCTTCAGGCCTTCCATACTCTGTTCCTTCCAGGGCCTCTCAATACCTTTACAGATGATGTGTTACATTAACAAACAAGGGGGACATGGTCTTACCCACTTTACAGACTGGCTTTTCAGGTTTGGGATCTGGCTATCCAGTATCAGGTGACACCAGACTGCTTATATTCCTTCAGAACAGAACCTTGTGGCAGACTCTCTGAGCAGATCCATAACACAGACGCACAAGTGGATGCTTCATAGAGATTATTTCTGGACATTGTCCACCAGTAGGAGTACTCCTCAGATAGATCTTGTCTCCCCTCTGAGCAGACAACTTCCTCTTTTTTATGACAACTTCCTCTTTTTTGCACCAGAGTCCTATGTCCTTTGGCATAGAAGGTGGACGCCCTGTCTTTTTCTGGAACGGGTGGTTTTTCTATGCCTTCCCTCCCCTTCCTCTCATACCAAGGGTCCTGTTCAAGATAGAATAAGACTCTTCCAAAACCTTCTTGGTGACTCCACTTTGGACCAGACAGCATAAGTTCCCTTTTTTTCTGCACCTAGCCAAGGGCAATCGCCACAAGTTACATCACAAGGTGGACCTACTCACACATGACAAGGGGTCTCTCATCCGTCTTCACTTGTCCACTCCTCATCTGACACTGTGGGTGATAGGGTTTTGATCCCTTTTAGGCACCTTTTTTTTCTTAGGACATGTGGTAGGCCAGGAAACCCACTGTCAGAAAATCTTATTTGTCCAAATGGAAGAGATTTTCTGTTTGGTGCCTTGCTCATAACCAGGATCCAGTTGCTGTGGAGGTTCCTCTGGTTCTGTCTTTATGTGAACTGCTCTATGTTGGCTTGGCATACTGTTCAGGTAAAGCTCACCTTACAACCATTTCTGCTGTCTGCTTTTGACTCCTTTAGTTTGTAGGTTTGAGATCAAAAGATTTCTTAAAGGCGTCCTTCATATTAAGCCTCCCAGGAAACCTATTCCTCCTTCCTGGGACCTTAATTTTGTTCTTGAAAATTGACTCCGGCTCCTTTTGATCCTGTAGCTTCAGCATCTTTGCAACATTCTTTTCGCCCTTACTTCAGCTAGAAGGGTGTCTGAGCTTCAGGCCCCTATGGCTGTCCCTCTTTTTTTTTTTTAGTTTTTCATAGGGACAGAGTGTTTCTTCATACTAATCCTTCATTTATGCCCATGGTGGACAGTGAATTGGCTCTTAATCAGTCTATTAATTTGCCCATTATTTTCCCTTCTCCACAGTCTGCCAGCAATCTGCCAGTGAGAAGGTTCTTCACTCCTTGGATTTGCATAGACAGCTCTGATATTCTTTGGATAAGACTTAAGGTCTTTTTTGTTTCTTTTCTTCCTAGATCTCTAGGTTTGGCTGTTTTTAAGCAAACCATTTCTTCATGGATCTCTAAGGCCATTCATTTTTGCTATTCCTTTCATGGGAAAAGCCTTTCTGCTTCTGCAAAGGTACATCTACTAGGCCTGTGGCTTCCTCTGGTATTGTTTTCAAAGGACTGAATACCAGTTCTATCCATGATGCTGCTACTTGGACTTCTCTCCATACCTTTACTAAACATTGCACGCTGGATGTGGTTTCCAGGGCTAGAGATGGCTATGCCAGGAATATCCTGCATGGCTTTCTTGAACGCTGCTGGACCTTCCTCCTTCCAGGTTTCCTCTTGAGCTTTTGTACTCTCCCTTTAATAAAGACTACTGCAGCAGTGATATGGAAGGACATAGTACAGTTGTGTAGAACCTTAACATAACAGTAGATGTCCTTTCCTTCAGTGTTGCACTGTTCACTTCCTCCCTCTGTCCCCTTTTTTCTCTACTCCTTTTTCTTTTTTCCTTCTGGATGCACATGTTCCTTCTTTTCTCCTTGGACTGTTGTTGCTCCTGGGACTATTCATTTCTGAAGTATGTACATCACTGTAAGTGGAGAGCATACATATGATGTAAACCTTGAAAACCTAAGGCTTTGGTATAGTGGCCAGACGTTGGGTTACCCTTGGCAGGAGATTCTTTTAGTAAAGAATACTGCAGCAGTGAAGGGAAGGACATCTACTGTTTTAGTAAGATTTTACACAACTGTACTTTCTCCCACCTGGTAAAGGCCGCTGCCTCAGCAGATTAACCTGTTGACTCAAGGCAAGGGGTCACTCTTACACGTCAACCTGAAGACTTTAAAAGGTGGTAGCATGGCATGGGTGATTTCAATGTCTTTCCTTTCAGACATATGTGTGGAGAGGACATATTTTCTGTATTAAGGGAGGCTAGAAAATCTAGTATAAGGAAATATTAAGCAAAATGGAACAGTTTCTCACTTTGGTACTATAAGGGGGGCCAACACTCAATCCATTCCTCACTATTTGTGGTCCTAAATTACATGTCAGACCTTTTCAAATAAGGATTATCTTACACCTCATTGAAGGTGCATGTGTCTGCCATTTCAACATACTTGCTTGCAGTTACCACTATTTACTAGGTTGCCTATAAAGCAATTATTCAAGAGGGGTGCTGCACCTAAGGCTTAAAGAGCCCTTTCCACCATCTGATCTTAATTGCATCTTATAGAAGCATTGCCTCATTTTGGACTAGCTGTTTCTGTCCCTTCAAGTATATCCTTGGAAAGCTGGGCTCTTAGTGGCCGTCACTTCCAGGAGAATTTCAGAACCACAGATCCCATCTTATTTTCCACAATGGCATTCACTTTGTACTAACTCTTGTTTAAGTCTAAAGTTGTGGCCAAGGTATCCTTGAATCAGGTAGTTACCTCCCTGCTTTTTATTATATTCCCACCAAACAGGAAAGATCTAATATCAGCTAGCTGAGGTTAGCAACAGAGGGGTTATTTGGGCAAAGCACAGTAAACGAGGAAAACAGACTAGTTATGTCCTCTGCACTCTGTTCATTCTGGATGCAGCTACAGGCATCAGTGGATACTTTTTTTAAAACATTACAACCAGGATAGCTCCTCCAGTGCAGTGGCAAGCTTTGCTGCAGCCATGTTACAGGGCCTCTACCAACCCTCTCCTTCTCAGATCCTGCCAACCCCCTAGGTTCATACGTATTGGGAATATTTCTGCAGAGTAATTTCTGGGACTTCCTGTTTGGTATTTGAGTAAAGCAGTCTAATGACTCTCCCATGTGGGCACTGATTGTTACAAAAAGCTGATTGATTAGTACAGGTCTCCTGATAAGATTTCAGATGCTTAGGAACCTTCAGAGAAATAAAATAAGAAAAATCAATTTAAAACATTTGATTTTAAGCCAAAAGAAAGTGAAGTCATGAAATGCCTCCTAGTGAGTCCTTTGTTAGCAGAATATATTAGAAAAGAAATGGAAAAGGTTTCAAAACAAGATAAGCTTGCAAGATGTGCATGGAAGTGTTTGAAATAAGTGGAACCGTAGAGGGTTACATTGAATACAGTAACAAAACAAAATATAAAAGATAGAAGACCTGCTTAACAAGCATTCACACACATTTCTAGAAATTCAGAAGACTGAAACAGAATTAAAGACGAAAATTGCTGTATATAAAGCCATACAAGAAGACGTTTAAAAAAAATAACTGAAATAGAAGATAGATCCGTATGCTAAAAGTCTGAGATTCACTGAAGTAACAGAAAAGCAGAAGGATAAAGCTGTTTAGCTTTAATTAATTAATTTATTTATTTAGCCTTTGTTTACTGGGAAAGTCCGACTGGGACAGAGCCCATTTTCAGCAGAGGCCCAGGGAGAAATGCTCCAGATGCATGTCTTTGGAATGTGGGAAGAAACCAGAGCACCTTGAGGAAACCCATGTGAATGCAGGGAAGACGTGCAGTCTCCGCACAGAAGGCACCCCACCAGAGAATCGAACTGGAAAACCTCTTGCTGTGAGGCGACAATGAATGCTAACTGTTGCACCACCGTGCCGCTTAGGTTTCGCTAAATAAATGGACTTAATTCCACCACAGAACATATTATTTGAGCAAAAATACTGTATCGGTATCCTTAATTCATATCAGACAGGAAAAACAAACAATTGCTCATCAAATTTCATACTTATTAAGAAGAAGATCTTTCCAGTCCCTGCTAAAGAGGTAAATAATTTTTGTAATAATTACTTTTGTCACGTTGTACTTGCTGCCCGTTGGTCATCCGCTCCATTCCATTTAATGGGCTTATTCATTCCCCTTCATGTTGGTGAGAATTGATTAGCAGGGGGCATCATTCAGGCAGCCATCCTTGGGATTTTTGTTTTTTTAATTTGTTGCCCAGACATCTCTATATGCACTCCTTGTAGAATGAAAGAGGAAGGTGCAGTGGGTTGTCTGAGTAGGACATCCCCTCATTTCTACAAAAGGCATTCCCTTCATAGATCTCCACCCACCTTCCAAAGCACAGGAGGTGGTTTCCCTCGTCCCTGCCAGGGAAATCCGAGCTGTGTAGTGTGCTGCTGAGTGCATGCAAACCACCCCCTGTAGAGGCAAGTGAGCCGTGCTCCTCAACTCCTCCTTCCCTGCCTAGGTCGTCTCACCAAGGTCACAGTCAGGGCTGCATTCCTCTGCACTATGGAGTCCAGCTTGCAAAGAGGTAAATGATTAAAATCTGATGACGGCAAATTATTTTTAGATTTAAGATTATTCAACAAACATGCATATTAGAAGAAATTCATCTTAGTTATGAAGATTTACGAAGAAGATGGTCTTCATTTCTCAATTTTCTATCCAGCAGTCTTCACAATATTTTCTCTAAAGGAGCTAAAACCTTCACAGAGTAGTATAAACAAGCTGCTGAAAAATGATATATCAAGAGGGTGCTGGAGAACTAAGGGAAACAAGGACTTCTTGAAAGACTGCTGTTTTAGGTGGTGGTTCTTCTTTTTTTTTTTTTTTTTTTGAAAACAGGAAAGTACAAAAGAAGCAAAAAAGGAGTCCAAACAATAGCTAAAAACATGGGAGGCAATATAGAAAAGCACAGCAGGTGCCTATAATTCAAAAGACTGATTTGGCTAAGGGAGAACTGTAAAGCTTCAGTCTTTGTAAGCTGACATATGTGCCTTATAGCTGGACTGTTTATATGCTTCTTTATAAAAAATTCATCAAAAGGAGTAAGAAGTTAAGTATTACTACAAAGAGCATTAGTGTAAGAAAAAGTTATCCATCTGACTAAATTTGTTGTTTTATTCTAAAACCATGCTAACAGCCTTTCTGCAGCTGTTAAGGTAACCTTTCATTCACAGAAAATAGTAAATGAAAAATGTGGGTTTTTTATGGTTAATGGAGGAATTGGTGGCAGGGATCATTAATCTTATTGACTAAGATTGGGAATCTCTTCTAACATTACTCTGAGGCTTCACCTGCTATTTAAATACCTGTTGTGAGCTGTTTAGACTGCTACTGATGCAGGGCTAAGTAGAGGAAGACGGATTAATGCTCCCTAAGACAGAAAGTTGATTGGGTGACGCACAAACTCACTTCAAGAGCTAATGACATGGGTATATGCAAGTACATTCTGTAAGATAAAATAAAAATGCAGAATTGCAGTGATTGAGTAAAAAGTAATTAAAAAGGTAACTGCAGGAAAATGTGCAATATAAGTAAAGTAAGAGGAAGAAAGGGAAGAACTACTAAAGAGAATATAGACCTGCAGGAGGAAGATAAAATGCAAGAAATGAAGGAAAGCAAAGTAATTTTAGAAACTGAGTTAGGACTGTGAAACAGAAGAGTGAACCATTATCAACTGATAAGGTGGCGGAGCTGAGAACAAACAAGGCTTTGCGGTAAACAAATTGTTTATATTGAGGAAATTAATACCTTGCATGGTGGGGGTGGGGGGAGGGTGGAGATGGAACAATAGAACTGACAGAATACCAGCATTTATTACACCTTGTAAATGGGGAAAGGTTTTAGTCTACAGTGGAGAGTGCCGAAGCAGAGCACAGGCTTATACATTGGGTTGCAGTGTCTTCTTAATAAGAGTAAAACTAATACTTAGGTTCATAGGTAGGTACTAGGTTATTGGCCCAAGGGCCTAAGTAAGCCTAGCCAACAAAGTTTCCTGGTTTACACCACCCAAGAAAGTTGTTTTCCTGTGCCCCTGTCGAGCAGAGCCACAGAAGTGATCCCCGGGGTGTGTTTCCGATTTCCCATTTCCCATCTACTCATCAAGATTTTTCTTGAAGATTGCTAATGAGGAACTTTGCTTAACATAGATGGGTAGCTTGTTCCAGAGTATGGGAAGTCTCTGGGACAGGAATCTCTCTCTCCAGCATGTCCTGTTTATTGTGGCGACAAAGTTTAGGTCCCTAGAGCGTGTAGCTCGGAGGGATTGGGATTTCTTTAGGTTTAGCATGTCCAACAGCTCTGGATTTGACATAGCTTTATATGTTAGGCAGAGATCACCTCGGAGTAGGCGATATGCTACAGAGTAAAGCTGGAGTTTTATGAGACTGTCAGTGTAGGGCATATGTTTGAGGCCAGTGATCTTCTTTGTGAGGTACTTATGTGGCCTTTCCAGCTGCTGAAGATATCTTGTGAGGTACATTCCAAAAGGGGCGTTGTATTCTATAATGGGTCTAATGAGTGTCTAGTAGAGGAGAAAAATTACTACTTTTTTTCCTGGATGAGAACCCTTTTGTGATGAGGTGTGCCACGTAGAAGGATTTCCTGACTATTGTGCCGATGTGATTATCAAAGGAGAGACTACTGTCCACCTGGGTCCCAAGATCTCTTACCACACATTCAGCGATAAGTAGACTGCCACCTGTGTAGTAGCTCATGGGTACAGAGTTTTTACCAAAGGGGATGACAATGCACTTTTTGGCATTGAGCTTGAGGCCATGGCTCTGACACCAGGCGTCTGTCTCAGTGAGGTCCTTCTGTAGGATGTCCACATCATTTGGGGATTCGACTATGGCTCCTAGTTTGCAGTCATCTATGAACGTCATTAGCCAAAGGCCTTCTGTGTTAGCCTGTACTTCAGAGAAGTAGATACCAAACAGGAGAGGTCCCAGGACTGAATCCTGTGGTACTCCACTTGTCACTGGTTTGAAGTCAGATTTGGAGTCTGCAACTTTTACAGTGTGGGTTCTCAGTGAGCCAGTTGACAACCCATCTTGTGACGTAAGGATTTATACCTAGTTTAGTGAGTTTGTGTGTAATTCCAGAATGGGGGATGGTGTCGAAGCCTTAATGAGGTCAAGATAGGCTATGTGAACCACCTTACCCTCGTCTACAGCTTTGGTGACTGCCACAGAGAAGTTGATCAGGTTCAGGAGGCATGATATGCCTTTCATAAACCTGAACTAGGTGGGGGTCCAGTGTTTGGAGATTACCAATGTCTTTGAGTTCCATGATGATACGTTCTATGGCCTTACAGACCAGGCTAATAGGGCGATAGTTCCCGGGATCAGTGGTGGCTCCCCCTTTGTGGAGTAGGATAACTGTTGCTGTGCGCCATTCAGTGGGCACAAAGCCTTATGTGAGGCTGTGATTGAACATGCTGCTTAGGTGGGGAGCCATTTTGTTCTGAAGTTCGTGTAAAACGCAGCCTGGGATGTTGTCCGGTCCCATGAATGCTGTGTTTTTGGCTTTAGAGAGTGCAGCTTTTACCTGCGTAATTGTGATTACAGGGACTCTACATTCTTCCTGTATAGATATGGGCCCTTTGGGGGGGGGGGGTAAAGTTAGCACTGAACCTATCTGCCAGGATGTTGGCAATATCAGTTGGTTATGTAATTTTTGTGCCGTTGTGCTGTAACTCAGAGCAGATCTGGGTGTTGCCATTGAGATTCCTGACATAGCTATAGAATGCTTTGTGGCTGCCCTTAGAATCAGTGGCAATTTTGTTTTCGTAGCTAGCATTGGAGGATCTTATAAGGTATCTTAGCTTCTTACTGAGGCTGTCCAGGGAGCTCCTCCACTCATGGGATTTTACTCTGTTTTGCAACAATTTCTTCCTTCTGTTTGTTTAAGGCAGGGGACCACCAGACTGGCTTCCTTTTTTTGGATGATAGTGTCTTGGTTCTGTTCGGGATAGTACGATCCATGCACTCGTGTAAGTGCGTATAGAGTGAATTTGTGTAGGATTCCGCAATCGTAACTGTATTGTCCATTTGCATGGGTGTCATGACGTTCGCCACTTCTGTCTTAAGAAGCATGAAGTTGGCTTTGGAGAAATGTTTTACCATGATTTCCTTAATGAGGGGTGGGGGTGGGATGTGGATATCTAGGGTGATTAGCTTATGGTCTGATCTGACCAACAAGGAGTTGACTTCAGGTGTGGAACACTGGTCACTAATGTTGGTAATGACTAGGTCTAGGATATTGCTGCCCCTGGTGGGGGTGTGGATACGTTTTTCCAGGGCATTGGAATTTATGAATTCCAGAAAGCGTTGAGCAAAGGAGTTGGTACATGAGTAGTTTTCTCAGTTAATAGTGGGGTAGTTGAAATCGCCCGTTATTAGGGTGTTTGGCTGATCCCTAATATTTTCCAGTATATCAAAGAGGAGTGGGAATCTTGGGGCATGGTGGGGAATCTGTAGCATGCTTTTGCCTAGAGTTAGTTGCACTTGGATAACCTTGGATGCATTATGCTGAGCAACTAGCCTGGAGGTGTGGATATCCTTAATGAATATGGACACACCTCCGCCTTTGGTTTTCCGGTCCAGGTTAGATGGCCGAAAAGTGTGGTATGAGTTATAGCCTGGTAATGCAGGGGTGCACTCTGGAGCCTTGAACCAAGTCTCAGTCACAGATATCGATGTTCTCCATTTTAAAGAGTGCCTCGAGAGAATGCATGTTGAGATTTAGACTTCTAGCATTGAGCAGCATTACCCTCAGTTTTTGCTTGCCTGTTCCTGTTATGGTGGTGAATTTGTCATTTGAACCTTGCCTAAAAAAGGCACTATAGGGGTGGCAAGAGCCTTAGCCAGTATCGAATCCCAAGGGTGACAGGTGCAGAGGCCATCTCTGGCAAAGCTTTGTGGTCTGTCGACTATGTTGTCCCAGGCAAGACAGATACTGGATCCCCTTAGAATGACACCAAAAGCTTAGCCAGTTGTTGAAGTCGGTCATTTTGTCCTTGTATTGCGGTATCATTCTGGGCGATGGCAGGATGCTAGTCAGGGCTAGGGTCATACCTGCCTGGGCTTACAAGATCAGAGAACTCTTCCATGTCTCTTTTCATGTAGTCTAGGGAGGTACATCTCAGGTCGTTCACACCAACATGGACAAATGACAGAGTCGTATTTGTACTTGTTGTGGAGTGACATGAGTGCATGGGTTATGTGGTGGATCCGGCACTCGACAGGCAGCTGACAGTAACCTTCTCCTTGTTTAGCCTGGTGAGTGGGACATCAGTGTGCCTGACTGTAAAGTCACCAGGTTCCTATTAGATGACCGGACACGCATTATATCGAATGCATCTTGGTCGAACGTAAAACAACTAAAAGGCAAAATAACAAAGTGGCTTTCAAGCAAATTCTTTCCCAGGGAAAGAATTTGCTTGGCCGCTTCCGTTACTTTGCCGTTTTCGGCACTGTAGTGCAATCTCTGAGTTGGTATATTTTAAGTAGGGTTTTTTTGTTTGTTTGTTTGGAACAGCATTTTTTTTTTCCCTTGGAAAAAAAATCGCTGTTCTGAGCTTTCGAGATTGCAAGCTTTCGCTTACACGGGTTAGATTATTCATCATTTGCTTTTTTAAGCGTTCGATAATATACTTTTGACCCAAGTCACCTATGACTAGTGTGTTGGGTACGTTGTTTTACCTTATGGGCTGTGGCTGAGTGGCACACTGAGTCTATGGTCTATGTGTCATTTGGGTAGTGTTGGGGGGGTGGAGGTTGATTGCGTTTCTGCTTTGGAGGTTTCTGTTGATTGAGCAGGTTTTTATTGAGAGCCTCTGTGAATGTTTTTGTGTTTGTGTGTGGATTTTGGTGGTGTAGGTTTAGTGGGATTATGTGATAAGTGTGGTGTGGTGCAAGTGTTCACCTTCTCCTCTTGACTGTGTGTTTCAGTTTTGGATGGCGAGAGCTTTACCTCCAGTTTGGCTAGATAAGTGCATCTCTCACAAGTTGTAGTGTTGGGTGGTAGGAGGAGAGGGTTGTCTGTACATGAGACAATTGCTACATTGCATCAGATGCCCAGATTCATCAGATAGACAGGAGTGAACACTGGGAGCTGACCCTTGGAGATGCCTGAATAAAAAACTATTTTCCTCTAGACAAGTGAGGAAAGTGAGTACAAGAGCTGTTTTTCTCTAAGCAAGTGAAGAAAGGAAGTAAGTTTTCCTCTAGGTAACATAGTTTTTGAAAGAAAAGTTTTGTTTAGGGAAATCGTGGGGGGTACAATTCATATTTAAGAAATTAAAGTAAGTTGGTATGAGGGTTTAAACAAAGATGAAGTGTTATATACAAGAATACTAGAAGCATGCCAGCCATTCAAGCCAGTGACAGCAAAATGAGTAGTTCTAAAGGACAAAGGGCAAAGCAGCATTCATATAAACAAAGCTGTATTGAGACTAAGAGTAAGATAGCAACACTTAAGAATAATGTCTGAATGTGAAAGGTCTCACTGCCCATGTCAGACAAAACAGATAAAGTAAGATCCAATGTCTGTTTTCATCTGATTCAACTTTTGGATTATCAGACCTGACTGGATCTGACCTCAACACTTTTAAAGAAGCTTAGATCCAGGGTCTGACCCCTCCCCTTCGCATCATTCCCCAGAATGTCTTCTATCTCATTTTCTGCTTGGTCTAGAAGGACGTGGTTCTCGATGGCTCTGACTTTGGTCACAACACGTACCTTTTGACTGCAATTTAGCTATACTTTTTTTTGTATTTATTACATTTATCCTCCCCTCTATTGTATATATAAAAAATGCCTCTCTTCCTCCTTTGTATAGGGTATTCATTTAAGTCAAAATTACTGTTTAATTAAAAATAAAATACTTGATTACCGTATTGGTCTAGCTTGATTGCTGTTGCCATTGAATTGTTGTTATTGCTGTATAGTTTGTTCTGTTAGTAGGTTTTTCTAGTGGTGATTACTGCTTGCTTCTTCCCCTAGTATGTCATACAAGGCTGCTGGGTTTAAAAAGTGTTTGGCCTGTACAATCACATTTCCTTTGTTTATACTGATTCAGGGTCATGCAGCTGGATATTGACTGCAAGGCATGTAGCTCTTTTGGTCTCAGAGCATTGCAAGGGATGCAGGAACAAACTCACTCTGAAGGACCTTCTTTCCTCCCAAGGTGGAGAGTTCAGTGCCTCTACCCCCTGAAGTTTCTTCTCACGCCAAGAAGCTAGACGGCATTAAACCCCAGAAAGAGAAACAGGAGGAGAGAGAAGACATTTAGAGAAAAAAATGGAGTTTGATAAGGGGATAGAGAAGTCTAGGAAACTGTCTCAAGAACCTTTGGAGTCTTTTATTTTGGCACTGATAACATTGAGGAGTTTGGATACAGAGACTCAGCACATCTGTACTCTGACTCCTCCTCCATGATTCTCAGTGGAACTGGTGAGTCTGATACTGCACTGCCCATTGTTGCAAGAGAGGCAACCTTCACAGCCACGTTCAGTGGCTTCATCCTACAGATCCTTACATTCGTCAAGTGATTCTTTCAGAAGCGGATATCGTCAAGATAATGTGGATATTCCTTCAGATGCAGATTCATTTGGAGGTTATTCCAGCACTGACTCCTTCAGAGGGCTATGGGTTTGGATCCTACTGTCCCTCCATGATTTCTCCTGTTCCAATCCAAAGCCTACGGATCAGAGTCTACCCAGCAAAGCTCAGTTGTCGATGGTCTTTTTGTCTGTGACTTCAGTTTCCATTACTGCCGTGACTTAAGCACAGCCAGATTAAGATTAGTCTTGGAATCGAAGTGTGAAGCTTTCCATTGATGGTACAACGCTCGGCAGTTGACCACCATTGTTGAGCTCTGAGCTGGTTTAGATCTGTACCAAAGACATTGCTTTCTTTACAACTGCAGATTGAAGAGATGCTTCTGCAGCCCAGATTGAGTCTTTGGTTTTCAATGCCATTGAAAGTGTTCTGTCCAAATCCAGAGAGGCGGTGGCTCTACCACACTTTTTGCCCCAATCTCTTGTGGATACTTTCTCTGTATCCATTTTTCCTGATTGACTGGGGCAGTCGGTCTCCTCTGGCGTCTGGGGTACTCACCAAGAGAGCTCTCTGTCAGATGCTGAGCTTTCCTGGAAGCCCACATGGGGTGGTACTGAAGAAACGGGCCTGTAAGAGGAGACATTTGAACTCCTGTCTGGAGTCCTTCAGTGAAAACATGGACTTCAAGTGAAGGGAGAGGGTTCCAACAACCCCTTTTGAGGAGGTCGTCTTTGGAGACATAGGATCCTAGGAAGCTACTAGGCTATTGACCCTGAGGCCCTTACAAGCCTAGCCAAGAATTTAGCCCCTGTTTTTCAAACAAGTCAGCACCCTATGCCACTGTCCAGCAGGGACATAGGTGGGAATCCCAGGGGCGTATTTTCTGTTCCCCATCCAGTTATCCAGGTTGCGCTTAAAAAGGTTTAATGAGGTACTCTTCTTTATGTGGAGGGGGAGTCTGTTCCACAATAGGGTGAGTCTCTGGGATACAAATCTGTCCCACCAAGTCCTGTTGATGTCGCAGACCAGGTTGAGGTCTCGCGTGCAAGTTACTCGAGTGGAGCTTGACTTGCGGCTATGCAGCAGTCCCATCAGGGCAGGGTCTGAGATTGCTTTGTATGCCAGACAGAGGTCACCTCTGTGGAGTGTGTAGTTGACTGAGTAGAGGGACAGGGCTTTTAGTGTATCTGTGTGTAGGGTAGATGTTTGAGGCCCTGGATACTCCAAGTGAGGAATCTCTGTGGTCTTTCCAGCTGCTGCATGTGCTTTGCGAGGCACATGATGAAAGGGGCACTGTATTCAGTAGTCTGTCTTATAAGGGAAGAATACAGGGATGTTATGACCACCTTGTCCTTGGATGAGATACCCTTACTAATGAGATGGGCCAAGTTGAAAGCTTTCCTTACAACGTAGGCAGTATGGTGGTCTGGGTTTCCAAGTCCCTCATGACTGATTGCGTGCTTAGTGCATTATTGTCAATGTGATCATTTGTGGGGACATTACTCTCCCCAAAAGGGAGGATGATGCATTTTTTGGCATTCAGTTTGAGGCCATGTTTCTGGCACCAATCATTTGTTTGGGTGAGACCCTCTTGGAGCATGTCCACATCACTAGGGGAATTTGACAGCACCCAGCTTGCAGTCATCTGCAGACTTGGTCAGCCATAGCCCACTAGATTTGGCATACACCTCTGAGAAGTATATCACAAACAGCAGAAGCCCCAAGACCAATCCGTAGAGTACACCGCTTGTTACATTTCTATGACTTGAGGTAGCTTCCCGTATTTTGACTGGGTGAGTTCTGTCAGTTTGCTACCCATCTGGTAACATATGAATTGATGCCTAGTTGCAAGAGATTATCTATTATACCTGAGTGTGGAATAGTATCGAAGGCCTTGGCCAGGTCAAGGTAGGCAGTGTGCACTGTCTTCCCCTCCTCTGTGGCCTTGGTGACTGTCTCAAAGAAGTTGACTAAATTTAACAGGCATGACCTCCCCTTGACAAACCAAACTGTGTCGGATCAAGTGTCTGGAGGTTGCCAATGTCCTTGTTAATGAGGTCCATGATAATCTGCTCCATGACCTTGCAGATCAGGCTAGTTAGGCTGATGAGTCTGTCATTTCCCAGATCGGTGGATGCTCCACCTTTGTGCAGAGGGATGACAGTTGATGTCCTCCATTCGGCTGGGACAAAGCTGATACTCAGGCTTTGGTTGAATAGGGTACCTAATGGTGCTGCAAGTTCCTGCCTGAGTTCATGTAGGATGCCGCCTGGGGTCTTGTTGGGTTCCATGGAGGCTGTATTTTTTGCCTTTGAAAGGGTAGTGATGACTTGCCCATAGAGATAAGGAGAGAGGGTCACGTATTGAGGATGTCCTGTTTTACTGATGGGGGGACAGAGGAGTGAAGTTTTCAGTGAACCAGTTTTCCAGCAGGTTGGCTACAGCTTTATGATTTTTTTTAGTAGATGTGGCCAGTTTGGAGGATTTCACTAGTGCTCTTATTTGCTTGTTCAGGCTAAGGAGCGATTGCTTCCAATTAGACACCTGTTCCTTCTTGGTCCTGGAGAGCAATTCTTTCCTTTTATTATAGATGTCCACCAGACAGGTTTACTCTTCCTTGAGGAGGATTTCGTTCTGTCTGTTGTTCCTGATTCCATGCAGCTGTATAATTGCTCACATAGTACTGTAGTGTAAGGTTGGACATATGTGCCAGTTTCTGTGGAGGGGGAGGTGGCTGTGAAGTTTATTTCTTACCTCAGGAAGAGTTAGTGAAACTTCAACGGGGTTGGTCCTCCAATGCGCCTTCTCCTGAGAAGTCTGTTCTTCTAGGCATTTGCAACTAAATCTTCTACTTCCTGGGTGGTGCCACCTGCTGAAGAACTTGTAGATCAAGTTTCTCAGCAGGTGTGGAAGGAACCTAATGTGATGGAGCCGATACTATGCAAGGCATACAAAATTTTGGAAGCCCCCAGGACTAGGTCACAGTAAAACAAGTAGATGGTAGATGCTGTAGTGGTTGTGGCAGCCACAAGAAAGGAGCTGTCTGAAGAAAGCTCATCTGTCCATTCCCCTTAACAGGGAATCCAGTGTCTGGACAAATTGGGGAAATGAACATGGGCATCAGTGACATTTCCATTTAGAGTGCTGAATTACCTCATTCGTGTGACACATTTCCAGAGGGACTTGACAGAGGAACTGACACCAGAAGTTAGTGAAGTCCCAGTTGTCTACCCCTCAGTTAATGTCTAATGTATTCATATGTCTGCTGTCCAACACTGCTGATGGAACAGCCAGATTATCAGGTACTGGCACTGCTGATAGCCAGCATGTCTGGAAGTGCCTATGAAGTTTCACAGAAGGCTTCATGACCGTCCTTCATTGGTGCCTCTTTGGCAATTTGAACTTCTTCAGACCTACATGATGGAAATGCTCACAGATTCTCACCCAGTCAGATGGCATTTGTAGCAGCAGAGGTAAAGCTGGCTGCTAGAAAAAGTCATCCAGCAGGTTCCCCTAGACTTATAAGGATCTGGAGTCTATTCCAGATTCTCTTTAGTTCTGAAGAAGACTGAGGACCTGAGGCCAATTCTGGACCTAAACCACCTCAGTCAGTTTGTGAGACAAACAAAATTTTGGATGGCCACTATGCAGTCCATTCTGCCTCTGTTGAGGAAGGATGACAGATCTCCAGCATGTGTACTATCATATCAAGATAGCAAAGCAGTCCAGAAGATTTCTCCGTTTCCAGCTAGGAGCCAGTCACTTCCATTTCAGAGCAATGCCCTTTGGTTTTGCTGTAATCCCCAGCTTTTTCCACAAATGCATTGCAGTGGTAGCAGCAGATTTCAGCCTGCAGAGGTTCCAGGTGTTCCCAGTATTTAGATTATTGGCTCCTCACCATACTAACCAAGGATCTACTGGACCAGTGCACGGACTTGATCTAGCTTTCCCCACAGCTGGAAATCATAATCAGTATTGCCAACGCAGTAAATAAGATTTTATTAGCTGCCACATGGACACCATTTCTCAAATAGCCAAGCTTCTACCATCTGGATCATTGCCATCCAAAAAGACTGATTCTCCAACTGCTGGACTTGATGGCTGTCTCATTAAATCTAGTCCTCCAAGCAAGGTACTATGAGAGTCCTGCAATGAACCCTCTCTGTTCACTAGTCGTTGATATCTTATCCTCTTATTGCACCCATACATACGTTCACAGGTTCATAGGATGATACTAGGCTGTTGGCCTGGAGGCCCTTATAAGCCTAGCCAAGAATTTCGCCTATGTTCCCTCAAAGTCAGCACCTGTTTACTCTGTCCAGCAGGGACACGGGTGGGATCCCAGGAGTATATTTTTTGTTTCCCAGCCAGTCGTCCAGGTTCCTCTTAAAGAGGGCTAGATAGGTACTTTTCTTGAAATGGAGAGGGAGTCTATTCCACAGACGGGGGGGTGGGGGGGTCTTTTGGACACAAATCTATCCTGCCAACAAGTTCTATTAATGTTACAGATCAGGTGGGTTGTGCGAGTGGAGTTTGTCTTACAGATATGCAGCAACTCTATCGAGGCTGGGTTTAAAATGGTCTTGTATGCCAGACACAGGTCACCTCTGAGCAGTCTGTATGAGAGTAGGGGGGCAGGGCTTTTAGCCTGTCTGTATAGGATAGGTGAAACCAAACACAAAAACACAAAGTATACCAATAAAAAAACAACTGGCTGGCAGCAAGAAAAAGGCAATTGCCTTTTGCCTTTTTCTTGCTGCCAGCCAGTTGGTTTTTATTTGTGTAGGATAGGTGTTTGAGACTCTGGATTTTCTTGGTCAGGAGCCTCTGTGGTCTCTCTAACTACTGCATGTGCTTGGCAAGGTATGTGCCGAAGGGGGCATTGTACTCAGTACTGGGTTTGATAAGGGAAGAGTACAGGGATGTTATGATCTCCTTGTTCCTGGACGAAATACCCTTATTTATGAGGTGTGCCATGTAGAATGCTTTCCGTACAATGGAGGCAACATGGTGGTCAAAAGTCAGGTTGCTGTCAACCTGGGTGCCCATTTCCTCACAACTGATTGCATGCTTAGTACATTGTTATTAATGTGGTAATTAGTGGGGATGACATTTTCCCCAAAGGGGATAATGGTGCCTTTCTTGGCATTCAGTTTGAGGCCAATCATTTGGCACCAGTTATTAGTTTGAGTAAGGCCCTCTTGGAGGATGTTCACATCACTAGGAAAATTTAAGACTCTACCCAGCTTGCAGTCATTGCAAACTTGGTTAGCCACAGATCACCAGTTTTTGCTTGCACTTCAGAAAAGTATATCCCAAACAATAGAAGCTCCAAGACCAATCCTTGGGGTACACAGCTTGTTAAGGGTCTACTTCTAGAGGTGGCTTCCCCTACTTTGACTGAGTGGGTTCTATCAGTGAGCCATTTAGCTACCCATCTGATAACATACCGGTTGATGCCTAGCTGGGAGAGTTTATCTATTATGCCCGAATGGGGAATAGTGTCAAAGGCTTTGGCTAGGTCAAGGTAGGCGGTGCGCACCGCGGTGTGCACAGTCTTCCCCTCTTCCATGGCTTTGGTGACTGTTTCAAAGAAGTCGACCAAGTTTAGCAGGCATGATCTCCCTTTGACAAAACCAAACTGTGCGGGGTCAAGCATTTGGAGGTTGCCAATGTCCTTGTTTATAAGGTCCATTATAATGTGTTCTGTGCCCTGCAGATCAGACTAGTTAGGCTGATGGGCCTGTAATTGCCTGGGTCAGTAGACGGCGCCATCTTTGTGTAGAGGGATGACAGTTGCTGTACTCCATTCAGCTGGGATGAAGCCGGTGCTCAGGCTTTGGTTGAATAGGGTTTCTAATGGAGCTGAGAGCTCATATCTGAGTTTTTGTAGGATACAGCCGGGGATGTTATCGGGTCCCATGGGGACTCTATTTTTTGCCTTTGAGAGGGCATTAAGGACCTGCTCCCTGGTGATGAGGGGAGGAGGGCAGGTGTTGGGGCTGTCCTGGTTTACTGATGGGGGGACAGGGGTGGTGAAGGTTTCACTGAACCTGTCTGCCAACAGTTGGCTGTATCTATGGCGTCTGTGTATGTGGTGTTGACCACTAGTTCAGAGCAGATTTGGGTGTTGCCTTTGAGATTCCAGACATATGTGAAGAAGGCCTTGAAATTGTCCTTAGTGGATTTGACCAATTTGGACTCGAAGATAGCCTTAGAGGATTTCACCAGTGACCTTATTTGCTTGTTCAGACAGAGGTGAGATTGCTTTCAACTTAGTACCTGCTCCTTCTTGGTCCTGGACAGCAATTTTGGTTTTCTCTTCCATGAGGAAGATGATTTGGTCCTGTCGGGTATTGCTGAGTCCATACAGCTATGTAGGTGCTCATATAGTTTTTTTGGTGTAGGCTTGGACAGTAGTGCCAGTTCCATCTGAAGAGACAGTGGCTGAGAAGCTGCTTATACCTGCTCTGAGGAGATTGCAGTCATCTTTGGAAAAGTTTTTTCATTTGACCCTGACAAGGTGGGGGGGGGGGGGGTTCAGGAGAGATGGTGACTTCAAAAGTGATAGCTTTATGGTCAGATCTTAACAAGGAAGATGACACTGTAGGAGTGCTACAGTGGCTACTCATGTTGGTTAGGACCAGGTTCAGGATATTTTCACCTCTCATAGGGGTGTCGACCAGCTAATCCAATGCATTGGCATTGACAAAGTCGAGGAATCTCTGGGCATTCATGTTTTGGCTAGAATAGGTCTTCCACTCTATGGCTGAGTAGTCAGTCACCCAAGGTCAGGGTAGAGGGTTGACTCTTGATGGATTCAAGTAAGTCCAGAGAGGTGGAGTGGTTATCCTGAGTCATGATTGGGAGTCTGTAGCTAGCTATGATGTGAATAGGTGTTTTGTCAACAGTTAACTGCACTTGGAGTGTTTCCTGTGCGTCATACCGTTTGACCAGCCTGGAGGTGTGCATGTCCTTGACAAATCTTGAAACTCCACCTCCTTTTGCTTTGTAGCCCTCCATTTGGGGTCTGAAAGTATGGTAGGATAAGTAACCTGGTAAGGTTGGGGTGCTCTCCACAGCTTTGAACCAGGTTTCAGTGACTGCACAAATGTCAGCATCCTCCAGGGCAAGGAATGCTTGCAGTGAGTGCAGTTTCATGCTAAGACTCCTAGCGTTTAGCAGCATGACCTTTACATTTAGTTTTTAGGAATTTTTCATGTTGGTAATTTTGTGCTCATGACTTTGCCTAAAAAAGTAACCATGGGGGAGGCAAGAGCCTTTGCCAGAAGCCTAAAGCCCAGGGGCGACAGCTGAAGGCCATCTCTGGCAAAGCATCGTGATCTGTCAGTCATGTCCTCCAGGCTGTCAGGTACTGGATCCCCATGGAATGACACCAGAAGCTAAGCCAATTATTAAAGTCAGTCATTTTCTGTTTGTATTGAGGTATCATTTTGGGTGATGGTAGGATGCTGCTTAAGGCTAAGGACATACCTGCCTGGGACACATATATTCAGCGAGCTCAATCATGTCTGTCTTCATATAGTCCAGAGAGGTACGTCTCCATTCATTCACACCAACATGGTCTGTGACAGAGTCATAACAGTGACAGTTGTTAAGAGACTTGAGTACGTTGTGATATGGTGGATTCTAGCACCTGACAAGCAACTTACTGTAACTTTCTCCTTGTCTAACCTGGTGAGGGGCACATATCTGTGTTTCATAATAGTCTCCAGTGACTAGTATGTTGGGTTTGTGGTTGGACCTTAGAGGCTGTGAGACACAGACGTGTACTATGTGTGATGCTTGGTGCTGTGGGTTGTGATGTGCCTGTGTGTTTTTGCTTCAAAGGTCTCTTTTGTTTAGGTATGTTTTTGTTGAGAACCCCCACATATGTAGGAGTGTGTTGTACAGATGTGGGTGGTGGTAGAGTTGTGGTGTTCGTAGTGTTTATGCAGTCAACCTTCTCAGTGCCAGATGTACTGGCTTGTGACTGAGATAGCAAGGATTCTAGGTTCTTAATGTGATTGCATCTCTCACATATCGTGTTCCTAGGTAGTAGTAGTAGGGGGTTGTCTGTGTCCATAAGGCAGTTGCTACACTGTCTCAGGATGCCTATATCAACCAGATTAGCAGGAGAAGCCATAGGAAATTGTCCATGGTTATCAGAATCTGTGGAAGAGAGGTCAGGGATAGTATAGTGGGTACTATCTGTGGAGAGTACCTGTAGGTGTGAGTAGGGCTGGATAAAATCAATACAGTAGCTGCAGGCGAGGGCATCACTCACACAGGAGCGCTGGTAAGGGTAAAATGCAACCGAGGTACCTCGCAAAGTGTTAAAACAGCACAGTGGTGCTGCGCAACTGGCAGACAAGCACAAACCCACGCAAATGCTAGGTTTAAATATCACAAAAATGAAAGTAAAATAGAAACGCTGGAATTGTCCAATTAACCCTTGTCCCTGAGCTCTTGGCTCAACACCCTATGCCAGAGCAGTTGCAGCCAGTTCACTTACTCCCACTAAGTGCAGGCAGGCCCTGGCCAACACAAGATGGTGTAGCAGGAAACACAGGAATCACATAAACAGATTTGAATACAGCAAAATCTGTAACCAGACTGCGCTAAAGATATTTAAACTCTGTTTAGTGCAGTTTAACACAGTAGAATAGATACATACTTAAATATAACAGTAGCAAACAAGAGCAAACTGGTTTAAACAAATTAACCAATAAAAAAGCTCAAAACTGAGACCTGTTCCAGCAGTCTTCAATCAGACAAGTTCTAACTGCACACTCCTGCCAATAGGGTGCAGGGGAACCTTCTCCAATAAAGATGGCCTGGATTAGTACTCAAATTATACAAACAAAGCTAGATTCAGCAGATCTGAATCTGGTCTATGCTACAGCAAACAAGGCGCACCAATTTCCGAAAGAAAAAGTTCAAATAAGCAGGCACAGTAAGCCTTTAACCAGCGATTCCCAGCTCAGACAGGCAGAATCTACCCTGTCCTACCACAAGAGTGCAGAACACAAACCTTCTTATTGTAAAATTACTGGCCTGAAGCCCAAGTGCTTTAACCAGTACTAAGACAATTTTAGAATAACAGACACTAAGCCTACAAGCTGCACCTGTCGTGCTACAAGAGTGTAGACCATAAGCCTTCTTAATGTAAAACAACTGACCTGAAGCCCAAGTGCTTAAACCAAAAGGCTTAGAAAAACAATTATAATTTAATCAGTCTACTCATAAGCAGTAATAAATGCATTGGAATAAATGCAATTGAGTACTTTTAAGAACAAGCAGCAAAAGCAAAATAAAGTAGCAAGAAACAAATACAGTAAAAGCAGATGAATAAAGTGCATTTTTTTTGGTTAAGTGGGAAGGGATGAAACACGAAAATTTAAGGGTGAAAACCTAAGGGCGGTGGGCCTTCCTAAATGATCTCTCTGTACTCGGTAGAATAAGCTTATGAGATAGGACTGGGAGGAGTGTCCAAAATGAGATCTATAGTAAGGGCGGGCAACTCAAATGCTACAAATTTTTTTTCTTAAAACTCCAACAGAACAGAAAAATAGTAAGATACAAAGTAGAAGTGATCAAACCTTAAATAAAGAGATTCAAATCAAAGTTAAATGCAGAGATGAGTGATACTCAGAGCAATGCAGACCACACAAACACTTCAGTTAACTACCGATATTTCTAAATAAAAGAGCATTGCTGTCTTTCAGCTCCTCCCACTACTTAACTGATGCTATTCACAGTTTGCAAAGGAATTCTTTGGTAGTTTTTTTGAACTGACCCCAGCCAAGAACTCTTAAAACTCCAACAAAATATAAAACTTAAAACAAAACAAATGTAATACTAGAATAAGATACAAAGTAGAAGTGATTAAACTTTTAAATAAAGAGCTTCAAATCAAAATTAAATGCAGAGATGAGTAATATGCATTGCAATGCATCTTGCACAGATTTGCAGGGAGCACACCAGTTGGTGGTTGATGTCCCCATCGTGTCACGGGGTCGACCATTCCCTGGCACTACCACTGAAAGCAGTAGTAATCCGGGATACTTCCCTCCTGGGGTGAGGGGGGGCTGCATTTCAAAGGGAATACCATTCAAGATTCTTGGACAATGACAGAGGACAGTCTTCACATCAGTGTCTTGGAGATGAGGGCAGTCCTCTTAGCATTGCAGGCCTTTCAGAACTCCCTTCCCAAGGGTGTGATCTCCATCCAGATGGTCAGCTTGGTAGTAGTGTGGTACATCTACAAGCAGAGAGGAACCAGATAATGTCAGCTGTGTCAGGAAGCCATGAAATTGTGACAACAGATGATGTCTTCTGACTGAAGTGCGTATTCCAGGGATTTCCAGTGTTCTGGTGGACAAACTCAGCAGGTCTGTTCTTCTGCCTCACTTGTGGCCCTTTAGTCAGATGATAGTGATGCAGATTTTCAGTCACTGGAGCCACCCTTGCTGCAGCTGCAGTCCTTTTGCTTATTACTTAAATAAGAAAATGCTACCTGTACTCTGCCTCAATCCCTCCACAAGATCAGACAATGTGGGATGCTCTTGTCCACAGTTGGCCTCTAGGTGTACTGTCTGCTAAGAGGATTTCAGAATTATAAGCCTTATCATGCAAACTTCCATATTTGGTTTTCTATAAGGACAGAGTATCTCTGAGAACAAATTCCCACTTTCCTAAAGTGGCCTCTGAAGCAGCCGCCAACCCAAGGTATCAATCTACCTGTGCTGTTTTTCAAGGTTCTCTAATAAAGAAGAGTGTATCCTACATTTGTTAGACGTTCATCATCAGCTCAGATTTTATCTATGCAGGACAAAGGATAGTGGAAAATCTGATCTTTTCCTTGCCTTTTTTTTTTTCAAAGCAAACTTTGATCAAGGAATTTAAAAAGTAAATAAACGAAAAATGGGCACCGGAGGCCCAACCAGTTGCAACACAACCTTCTTTTATTAGATATTTGTCTACTTTGGGGCACTTTTTACCACATTTTGGTATATTAATTTAGAAAGTAACACTGTCCAGGTGGCTGTCCAGCTGTATTATTTATGTTTATCAAAGGTTGGGACTGATGTTGCACGGAAAACCAAAGGCTTATTTTGCCAGGGTGGTAGCTACATCTGCTGCCTTTGAGTAGGCTTCCAGTTGATGAAATTTGTGCATCTGCTACTTGGTCTATAGTTCATATCTTCGTATCTCACTGTAAGTTGATGTACAATCCAGGTGTCGTACATCCTTTGGCTCCTCCATACTCTGGAATGTTCTTCCTTAGTTCCACCCAGGTTATAGGTAGATTGGGAATCTGTCCCAAAGGTTGAATCAGGTGAAAACGGACAACATCTGATATGAAAGTTGTATACCTACCATAATGCTAGATCAGCATTGTCTTGTTTTTGTCTGGTTCCACATCCCTCCCTCTCTCTGTCCCTTAGCCTAAATTGTCATTTGTACAACTCAGTCGGATGGTTGGAGCCTTGCCTGCGGACAGCCTGTTCCTTTATGGTGTCACCTTTATTGGCTGTTATGTCTAGTAGTCCTGTTTCATTTAGTAGGGTAAAGTATTGATAAACATTAGCAGGCAGACTCGATCAGAGTCCTTCTGGGGGAACTGAGGGAATTATGGGATGGGGAGGAGTCAAATCCCTGGATACAAACTTCTGTAAAAGTGCTGAGGTCAGATCCAAAAACCCAAAGGTTGAAATGGTTGAAAACATTACAACACATGGATTTACTGCTGTGGTAAGTACACAACTTTCTTATACGTCTAACAATGCTGTAAGAAACATGCGTAATTCAACAGAGCTCAATAACTCTTAACATGAGTTTGAAGAGGAGAAAACAGACTGAGATAGAGTATGGTGAAGAACTTCCAGAACGTTTATCACTACAGCAGTAATGGACATACTTGAATATCTACAGTTATGGTAAGTTCCCAACAACTGTATTTCTTTACTCAGTTACACTGTAGAGGTTGCTTAGTTTCTCCCACATAGGATGCTTGCTTTCCTTCCTTCCTTGAGCATTGAAGCTGTCTGCCTGTATAACCTGTCCACAAAATCTTAAGAAATGCTCTTCATCTTTGGATTTTTTTTATCCCTTTTCCTTGGGAAACCAGGTCTTCTTGCCAGGAAACAGCATTTTAGAAAATGTCCCATGTTGGTTGGGCTGCTTTCCTTCTACTAAAGGCTATTTTCATTGTCATTGTTTTTCAGAAGAATGTATCAGCATGTTTTCAGTTGAGTCAAGAGTAGAAGCTGCTGAATAATAGTGGGGCATATAAAATATTGCATAATAACGATAATCCATTAGATGAGGTTAGAAAAAAAAATGTGAAGAGAGACTGGAAAGACTGTTCACAAAGGAATGGGAGGACATCTGTATGGCTGCCATGTATGCAAAGTCCAGAAGGTTTAGGATTGTTGCCTGGAAGTGTTTGCATAAGTATTTTTATGCCCCAAACAGATCATTTTTCCTTAGGTAGATAGCAAATGCTGGAGCTGTGATGGAAGAGAGAGAGATAATTGGGAACATTTTTTGGGAGTGTAACGAGGTGGCATATTTTAAAAATTCCATGCAGAGTATTTTGAAACATTGGGAAAACAAATGGTTGTAACTAAATTATTCTTTTAGCGGTGGTAGTGCTGCGGTAGCGTTGTCGCCTCACAGTTAGACGTTGCCCGTTCGATTCTCAGTTAGAGCGTCTTCTGTGTGGCGACATGCGTGAATGGGCGTTCCTTCGTTGAAGGTTGTGTGTTATGCCCGGCAAGCCCGCACGTAAAACTCTACTGCCAATCATTAGCGGACTGGAGTTCCGCTGTGGCGACCCCTAACCGGGAAAAGCCGAAAGACACAAACAAAGCTGGGAAACCATATTTAATTTGTTTATACACATTGAAGCCTAAGTTTAATACTATTGCTTGCCCAAAATGCAATTACTATATAATGGAAATCGGCATCTAAACAAGCTGTAATTGAAGGACTGAATATTTTAAATGAAATAAAAGAAATGGAGGTGGGCTCTTCAGTAAAGGAAAGATGCCAATTACATGGGAGAGTAAATGTAATTAGTGGGAACAGTAGAATAATGCTCAGGAGCATGAGTGAGGTTTATGAGAATGCTGGAATTGAGCAGATTATGTAATGTTGGAGTGAATAATTATTAAAGAAAGAATTTCTGCAATGTGTAATGCATTAATATGATTTATTTTCTGTTAGTGTATGTGTCTATATTCTTAGTTATAATTTAATAAATGTAAAAAAAAATGTATTTTTGTGGCAGAAGGTGCAGTGCCATCATTCTTATCCTTTTGCCTTTGGCATGGTGCCTTCCATCGCAGAGGAAGAGAGGCTTCCAGAGTAATCATACAGCACAAATGTTTTTCTTTTTTCTTTGTTAAACAGCAAGTATAGTTATTAAATTATCACTTATGCCAACAAGTATAGTTATTAAATTATCACTTATGCCAACAAGTATAGTTATTAAATTATCACTTATGCCAACAAGTATAGTTATTAAATTATCACTTATGACATAGGCAGTCATAAACAGACAATATTGACGTATTTTAGTTGCAAACATTATACATCACTTTTGTACATAGCTCATTCAAATGTTGCCTTCTTTTAAACCTCATTCCTCCTCCAAAGCACTATTCTGCGAGTATTGTTCCCACAGTTCCCATTTTTTGTATGTAATTTGCCCCTACCCCGTTCTGAACATCCCATTTCCCAGTTTTATCTCTATTACTATATTCGCTACTTCTAGTACAGTTAGTTTAGACTTTGATTTCCGTTATCTAGTAATTGTTTTTTTTTGGCAGCCGCCATAATTAGACACAGCAAAGCCTGATTACATCTAGGTAATTCCGATTCTGTATCATAGCTTAAAAAATAATTTCATTAATTTTTCCAGTTTGCTCACCCAGTATTTCTGATAGAGTAGTCTGCAGGGCATTTTTAAAGTCTGACAGCTCATTGCACTCCCAAAAATATGTTCCCAGTTTCCTCTTTCTTCCCCATCACACCTCTAACATTTGCCATCTACTTGAGGAAAAATTCTTTGGAGTCTACTTGTGTTATAAAAATAACTATGTAAACACTTCCAAGTAAAGATCCCAAATCTCCTTAACTTTGGGAGTCGTATGTCTATCCCCCATTGTTTCTTTGTGAATTACTTATCCAGTCTCTCTTCCCAATCCTTTCTAACCTCCTCTGATTGATTCCTTATAGTTACCATGCAATATGTTGTATGATGTACTAATTACCCCTTTTTTAACAGCAGCGTTTGTTCTAGATTCTACTAAAAACTCTGGTCTTTCACTTAGGATCCCCAATTTCTTTCTCTTTGCCTATAATCTATCAATCATTGATAGAGAAGGCAGTCTCTAGCCTGTGGTCCAAATAAATTCTTGGCCTTTTCCCATTGTATCACCTTTCCCTCTCATATTTGCTCCCAATAACTTGGTTCCTTTGTCAGTTTTCTCCAGTAAATTCCAGCTCCGTATTACCTATAGTCTGTGTCCCTAATTGCAGTCATCCCTATGGGTAGAATTTCCTTTCTCCATTCCCAGGTTATCTTGTATTTTAGAATACTTTTACAACTTTATGAATACAATATTCTCTATGGTTATTGCTATTCTCAGCGATCTGCATCCAAAGTCCCAGTCTCTCCTTTTTTCTTGGGCTTCCCCCCTGTTTTGTCCTCAACCCTTTCCACTTTAGATTATACTTACAGATTTCTGCTTGTGCTATGTATAGGAGCCTTAACTGTGTAGCTCTGAAATACCCCTTTAAATCATGTAATCCCAAACCACTTCCTTCTGTTGGAAGGATAAGTTTAGTCCACTTGACTGTTGCTGTCTTCCCCCTCCTAGGTAAAACAATTCAACTCTGTATGAACTGCTATCCGCAACTTCTTGTCTGGTTGATAAAAATATGCCTGACCTGCGTATAAAACTAAAGGGACTAACAACATTTTGACTGTGTATATATTGCTATCCATATCCGTAAAACAGAGCTTCTGACTTCTCAGTTTTTGCATTATCTTTTGTGTAGTCTCTTCCCACATGTACTTAGCTGCCATAACAGAATCTTTTTTAATCTGTACTCATAAGTGCTTTATTTTATCATGTCTCCATAAATATGGGTATTGCTGATGCAATTCATGTGTGGGTACATAATTTGCAGCTGTTGCCTCTATTTTACCTTAATGAATGTTGTATTCTGGAAAGACTTAGAACTGTCTCAGAATGTTGCACAATACTGAAATCTCCTTTCCTTTTTTTATCATGTATAAAATAATATCATCTACAAATAAAGCTAGTTTTTCTTGATTACCATACCAATTATATCCTTGAATTTCTGAGTTCGTTATTTTCTGTACCAGTAGATGTTTTTTGTGTTTCACTGTTGCAGTCATTACATTTGGTTTATCTGCATTAGCCCTCAGTTGTCCTGATTATCAAAGTCTTGGGTTCTGCGTCTGTTGCTGTCTCATCTTCCATGACGTCAGGTAGTCAGGGGTATAAAGCATGCAGCCGACGTCATTACATCAGTCTTTCTTGCCGTGCGGTGCCCGACGCAGAAACAGTTCGCAAGTGCCTGTCGGCCGACTCCTGAAATTTTTGTTTTCTAGTTTCAGAACCGAAGTTTAAAACTAAAGCTAAGTACCCTGTTGGGGAAACTTTTTCTTGCTCTAAACCGATGTCGGTAAAAGTCAATAATTGTATTTCTTGTGGAAAGCAAATACCTCATAAAGATTTTCATTTGTACTGTATTCCTTGCCTAGGCCCTGACCATGACGTACCTCGTTGTTGGTTTTGTGCCTTATTTAAACAACAAACTATTCATTGTCTGTATATTTACTCTTCTAAATATTTTGGTACTCAGTTCAATTATCCAGATATGTCTTTGGTAAGCCATCCGACTACCGACACTCTGAAAAAACGCAAAGATAAAGACAGGCCGCCTAGGTTCAAAGCTGCTGACGACGCTTCTCCTAAGCTAGTCGCCAGTTCGCCGGTACTCATTGAGGGGCTTTCGCAGCCCCTGATACCCACTACTTCAGATTCGCAGGCCTCTACTGAGACCCATTCAGCATCCGGTATGCCGCGAAATGCTTCAACTGTGGAACCTGCGGATGTCTCTACCTTGGATGGGTCCGGAGCCGCTGTGCAGGCACCGGCTTCTGAGGGTGTATTCAGGCCTACTGACTTGCATATTAAACCAACGCCATCTTCTTCAAGGCCTAAAACTCGAACTATGCCTAGAAAACAGACGCACAGACCGCATGGCCAGGCCTTTATGCCCAAAAAACAAAGAATGGCTGAAGACCTTATTACGTGGGGAAGCCAACCTTCTCTCTTTGAGACCTTGGACTGAATTTGCTTATGATACTTCTGATCAGAATTCTGAATTTTCTGTTTCCTCTGACCAGTATGTACCCTTATCTACCTATGAGGATTCTGATGCAGAGGACTCTATTCTCTCTGCTTCCCTCCAGAGGATTTCTCTTTTGGTGAAACTTTGCATACTGTTAGGGAGCGTTTTCGATGGGAAAGCCAGGATTACTCTGATTCTAAAAAGAGGTTTAGGGATTTCTTACTCCTGCCCCAGCACAGGCCTTTAGCTATCCCCCCTGTACTAGACATTGTTGATGTTGCCTTTTCGGAATCTAGCTTGGCCCTTGACTGTTTACCTCCTGCTCCCAGAAAACCTGATAGATATTACAGGGTTCCTGACTCTCACAAGTTCCTTTTTAAAAATTCTACTGCGGATCCTGAGACTATTTCACATTGACCCAAGGGCATTAAGGCTACCACTGCCAAAAATCCTACCCCCTCTGATAGAGATTCCAGGGCGCTGGATAGATGGGGTAAGAAGGTATACATTTCTGCAACCTTGGCTGTTAGGGCCTTAAACTGCCAGTTTCATATGTTAAAGTACCAACAGCATATTATTGGATTGTTTAAACAGAAAATTATGTTGATTCCTGACTGTGCTGAAAATAAGGATTTACAGGATTTAATGCATTCTGCTGAACAAGTTGGGAAACATACTTTGCAGTGTTGTTTTGATTCACCAGAGGCATCTTGCAGGGCTGCTGTCACTGGATCTGTACTTAGAAGGCATGTTTGGCTTAAGGAGCAATCTTTGCCAGATCATGCTATAGCTAAATTGCTGGATGCTCCCTTAAGTCAGGAATGCCATTTGGCAACAAAGCAGAAGTACTTAAAAAGATGGAGGAAAAAGCTAAATCTATGCAAACTGTTAAAGATTTCCTACAAGTACAGCCTCCAAGATTTAGTAGGCATTGGCCCTCTAAGAATTGGTCCTTTCCTGCCTCTTCCAGGCTTTCTCAGCCCAAACCCAGAATCAGCAGAACACCCAGTCTTTAGTCCTAGGGTACTCATAGGACTAAGCAGTGGGGGGCTCCCACTTCAAAATCAGGGAGTAGTAAGACTCCCTCTGTGGTAAACTGTCTCAATGACTTAACTTTAAAACTTCCTCTCAACTGACTGCTCCTTTGGGGGGAAAGATTGCTCTGCAGGCAAAATACTGGGAACTCATTACCCAGGACAAATGGGTTTTAAATAGTTTCCCAAGGATACAGATTTCACTTCCACATGTTACCAACCCCAAACTGTTGGTCAGATCTACCTCCAAATCAGTGGGCAGAGGCTCATAAGCAAGTACTCTCTCTCTTAAGCATAAGGGTTATTCAAACTATACCAGAAGAAGAAAAAGGGATAAGGTTTCCACTCAAGACTTTTCTTGGTACCCAGAAAAGACAACTCATGGCGTCCTATCCTGGTCCTTTCTTGGTGATCCCAAAATTCAAGATGCTAACCCTTCACCAGTTGCCTCCTATGCTAGGCAAGGATACCTGGTTGGCAACACTGGATCTAAAGGAAGCCTACCTGCACATCCCAATCGGGGAATCTTGCAGAAGATACCTACGCTTCAAAGCAGGCTAAATAAATTATCAGTTCTCTGCACTGCCCTTTGGCTTATCTATTGCGCCCAGGGTATTCACAAAGTGCCTAGCTCCAGTCATTAATTTTGCAGGCAAAGAAATATTCAAATGTACTCATACCTGGACGATTGTCTAATTCAGACAGAAGGCCAGGATATACTATTGAATCATCTGGCATTTGTACAAAAGGTGCTAACTTATCTGGGGTACACCATAAACGAAAAGAAATCACATCTTGTACTCTGTCAACAAATTATATTTCTGGGGGCAAGCATGAACACAACTTCCCAGATGGCTTTCCTCACGCCAGCTTAACAAATTCATTTGACAACTTACTAAACTAATGGCCACAAAACCCCTATCATCTGCAAGGCAAATACTGCAAGCCTTGGGGTTCATGGCCTCCTGCATTCTCCTAATTCCATATGCAAGATTGCATATGAGGAAACTACATTGGTATCTAAAAAGCCTGTGGTGTCCACATTCTCAGGATCTAGAAGCAATGATTCTTATCATACCTTGTCTGCAGTTAGAGTTCCTTTGGTGGGCAGAGGCCTGCCACCTAAACAAGGGACTACCATTCATTCTACCCCCTGCCGCCCAAACCCTAACAGACTCATCAGACTATGCATGGGGGGCTCACCTGGCAGAGAAGTGCATTCAGGGCAAATGGAATCCAAGTCAAATGCACGTGCATATCACTCAAAAAGAAATGTTAGCTGTACAGAATGCTCTGACAGCCTTCAAGGACCACATTCTTCCAGGACAATTAATGGTAAAGACGGACAATACCACTGTTACGTGGTACACAAAGCAGGGGGGTACCCATTCATACCCCCTGTGCAGACCTAGCCATGGCTCTGTGGAACACAGCCTTGAGCTACCAAGTGTACCTACAGGCTCAGTTCCTGCCAGGAAAGCTAAATACACTGGGAGACTAACTAAGCAGAAATCTCAAGGACCCACACGAGTGGAAACTGGAACCATAGACTTTCAACATGTTGATAAACAAATGGGGGAGCCCAGATACAGACCTGTTTGCCTCCCCCCAGAACTACCAGTTGGACAAATTCTATACAAGGACTCCCCACAAACAAGCTTGGAAAGTGGATGCCCTGTCCTTCAATTGGAAAAATCTATCAGTTTATGCCTTTCCTCCTCTCCAAAGTACTACTAAAGATCAAACAGGACAAACCAAGGATGATACTGATTGCACCACACTGGCCACGCCAACACTGGTACCCCCTCTTGCATAGTGTATCACTGCTGGATCCATGGCACCTGCCTCAGCCCCCTACCCTGCTATCCCAACAGGAGGGCCAGATTCTGCATCCTCAGCTTCAAACCCTGGACCTGGCAGCCTGGCTAATTACCCAATCTGTCTGTTACCATCCCTCAGTGAACAAGTGTTGGATGTAATTTTGGAAGCAAGGAGGCCTAGCACTAGAAAATCTTATGCTGAAAAATGGAAACGATTCTGTTCCTAGAACCAAACTCAAGGGATGGGCACAGCAGCACGCAATTTACCTCAGATTCTTCAATACTTAACTGAGATGCTTCACAGGGGCCTTTCTTTTTCCTCCATCAACATTCATGCCTCAGCCATTTCAGCTCATTAAAACACAGAACCACCCCTCTTCTCTCATCCACTGGTCAAGCAGTTCCTCAGAGGAGCCAAAAACTTAAGACCACCCAGGAGAGCCCCAACTCCAGCCTGGGACCTTAACTTTGTATTGGAAAAATTCACTCTACCTCCTGTTGAGCCAGCTGCAAGTGCAGAGTTAAAATTCCTCTCTTGGAAAACAGCCTTCCTCTTAGCAATCACTTCAGCAAGAAAGGTATCTGAATTACAGGCCTTTATGGCAGTGGAGCCTTCCATCATCTTTCATGCGGACAGGGTGTCCCTCAGGACCAATCCCTCCTTCATGCCCAAGGTAGTATCCAGTGTGGCTCTTACAGTCCATTCATTTGCCAACCTTTTTTTCTAACCCACAGAACAAAGGGGAACGTATACTGCACTCCTTAGATGTGCACAGACAACTTAAATTTTACTTGGACAAGACTACACCTCAAAGGAAATCTGAACAACTGCTGGTGGCATTTGCTGCAGGGGCAGAGGGGAAGGCTATTTCAAAGCAAACCATTTCTAAATGGCTAGACCATTGCATTCATTTTTGTTATAAGCACCATGGAAAAGCTACCCCACAGGGGATAAGACCCCGCTCAACCAGGGCTGCATCTACCTCTACAGCCTTTCTCAGAGGTGTCCCTACCAGGGGCATCCTAGAAGCTGCTACCTGGAGTTCTGTACATGTTTCACCAAGCATTACCATTTGCCAGTTTTCTCTAAATCCAGAGCTGGCTTTGCCACTGCAGTCTTGCAGGGCCTTTTAGCTGGTCCAAATGCTATCTAAATTCCTCCTCCCATCCTTAGCTTTGGGAATATACCCAAATGTGATGACTGCAACACTGAAACATGAAGAACATAGTACAGTTGTGTACACTTACCATAAATGTAGATGTTTGAGTGTATTCACTGTTGCAGTCCTGGTTACCCTCCCTCCAGCCCCCTGACTTCTTTTGGCTATACCTCTACTCTCCTTTACTATGCTTAAAAGCTTTTTGGTATATTTTGTTGGAGGTATAACCTTGCATACACACACACATATATATATATATATATATATATATATATATATATATATATATATATATATATATATATATATCTATATATATATATATACAAGGTTATATATATATCTATATATATATATATATATATATATATATATCTATATATATATAATAGAATTGCTTCCCATTAGGGTCTCACCTGACATCTGGGGTAAGAAAAACTGATGTAATGGCATCGGCTGCATGCTTTATACCCCTGACTACCTGACGTCATGGAAGATGAGACATCAACCGATGCAGGACCCAATACTTTGATAATCAGGCCAACTGAGGGCTACTGCAAGCAGATAACCCAAATGTGATTACTGCAACAGTGAATACACTTGAACATCTACATTTATGGTAAGTGTACACAACTGCACCTTCTAAGTATAATATGAATAACAAAGGTGAAAAAGGGCACCCCTGCCTGGTTCCTCTGCTCTCAAACAGAACTCATCACAGAGGAATTAATTAGTTTTCGCCTATAGTAACTCGTATGTCATCCTAATCAACCTTACAACTTAATTAGGAAACGCAAGTGCTTCCATTGCCTTGCTCATAAAATCCTAGTGTACTCTGTTGAATGCTTTTGCTGCATCAAGACCCACCAACAGAAGTGGTATTTTCTTACATTCTGCTTCCCTCTGGATCATCATTGTTCTGTCAGAGTTGTCAAATGTTTGTCTCTCCTCCTCAGAACCACACTGATCTATATCCATCAATGTTGGCATCACCTTTGCCATTCTATTAGCCATTATATAGACGTAGACAGTTTGTAATCATGGTTTAGAATTGAAATGGGCCTGTATGAAGCTGGATCTGATGGGTCCTTACCATCTTTGGGTATTACAGCTGCCACTGCTTTCTTCCAGGATGTTGGTGCTTCTCCTTCTTTTAAAATACTGTTAAACAAAACCTTCCAGATTTTCCCTCCTAACTTCCACAGGAATACCTTATGTTCCTGGGGACTTTCCTATAGATTGGTTATACATCACCATTTTTATCTCATCTCCTCCTATCCTGTTAATTGAGCCTTGTGTACCTCTAACCATGGTGTATTTAATTCTTCTATAAACAATTCCATTTGTACCTTTTCTTGATTTTCATATTCTCTGCTTTATACAGATTTTTGTAAAATTTCTGAAACATTCCTAGTACCTGTACAGGATCTCTGGTTATCTACCTTGTTATAAGCTCCCTAAGCTTGGTGACAACTTCCTATATTGTGATGTCCTTCAAGGATGCATCTGCAGTCATAACAAATGGGTTGTCCTGCGTCAGGCAGCCCCTCGGTCGGCCGGATTCCAAAGTCTGGGTCCGGCTTCGGCTGATGTCGCACTTCACCCGACGTCATCTCTGATGGTCTTCGGGTATAAAGGCATCAGCCGACGCCATTTTCCTCAGTCTTTCTTGCCGCGCGGCCAAGCAGAAGCTGTTCGCAAGTGCCGGTCGGTCAGATCCAGAGATTACTACTACCGAATACTACTCAAGACTTCTAAAAGCTAAGTACCCGTTGGGGACTCTTTCTTGCCTCAGCCGATGTCAGAAAAAGTCAATAACTGTTTAACTTGTGGGAAACAAATACCTCATAAAGATTTCCACTCTTACTGCCTGCCTTGCTTAGGCCCAGACCACGACGTTGCAGCCTGTTCGCCTGTGCTTCCTTCAACCGACGAACGCTTAGACGTCGGTCGGAGTTTGCTGAACAGTTTTTCGGCTCAGATTTTGCGTACATTATGCCGTCGGATCCTCGACTACCCAAATTGTTAAAACGCAAAGAAAAAGACCGACATTCGCGGTCCGGTTTCGGCGAAACCACGGTCAAGCAAGCGTGAGTGTCTCGGTTTCGCCGAAACCGAGAAAACCGGTCAATCTTCAGCCGAATCCATGACTACTACTGAGGCTCCTGCTACCTTAGTTGAATCGGCCTCAGAAGTTTTGCCTACTACTGTGGTTCCTAGTGATTTATCAGACACCATTCCTTTGGATGTCTCTACCCCAGCACGTGGTGCTGCTAGGCCTCCTGCAGCCATGTCTATTAAGGCCTTTGCCAGGGCTAAAGCAGCCAAAACTGTTAAATCAGGGCCTGTTAAGCCCCCCTCACACAGGCCCACTTCTAGTTCACAAATGCTTACTCTGGCAGAGGATTTAATATCCTTAATTAGGGGATCCCAATCTCACCCAGACAGGACCTCTCAGCCCCCAGAAAAGAGACCTAGAGCAGAGCCCCCCGAGCCAGTGTCCTCTGATGACTCTTCGGATGACTCGGACATTACAGACCAGCCAGAGGCTCCTTTTTCTACTTATGAAGATTCCGATGCTGAGAAATCCATTCCATCTGCCTCTCCACCAGAGGAATTTTCCTTTGGGGAAACCTTACATGCCATGAGAGAACAATTCCAATGGCAGGGACAAGATTTCTCAGATTCAAGAAAAAGGCTTAGGACTTTTCTACACTTACCACAGCATAGGCCCTTAGCTATACCTCCAGTACTGCCTGTTGTGGATGATGCATTTAATGATGTTTGCACTGCTCCTGATACTTTACCTCCAGCCCCTGCCAAACCAGATAGATTTTACAGGGTGCCAGACACTCATCACCACCTATACAAGGCCCCACTTGCAGATCCTGAGACTATATCCCAGGGGCCTAAGGCAGTAGCCTCGACCTCAGCAAAAAACCCTATTCCTTCTGAAAGGGAATCCAGGTCCTTAGAGAGATGGGGGAAAAAAGTTTACACCTCTGCTACTCTCTCAGCTAGAGCTTTAAACTGTCAGTTTCATATGATCCAATACCAAGAGTTTATGCTTGATCAGTTAACTAAGAAGCTGTCCACTGATGACTCCTTAGATAAGAAATATGTTTTAGAAATGGTGAATAACATTCAGCAGGTTAGTAACCATTCTTTAAAATGTGGCTATGATGCACTGGAGGCTTCATTTAGATCAGCCATGACTGGCACAGTGATTAGAAGGCATGCATGGTTGAAAGAACAGGTCTTGCCGGATCATGTTAAAGCAAAGCTGTTAGATGCTCCTATGGATAAGGCCAGTTTATTTGGTACACCTGCTCAGCAAGTAATGAAGAAAATGGAAGAGAAGGCAAAATCTGTACAAACAGTTAAGGATTTCTTACAGGTTCAGCCCCCAAGGTTTAGCAGGAACTGGCCTGCCAAAAATTGGTCCTTTCCAGACTCCTCAAAATCTCAGAGGTAGGAATAGACACTCTAGAGGCAGAAATCAATCCAGAGGAGGTGCCTACAGAGGACGACAGTGGCAAGGCAATAACCGAGGCACAGACACAACCACTGCCACTGCAACAGGACAATCACAGTGACTTGGCCCTGACACCGCCTACCAGGGAGCAAATAACAGCACCTTTAGGCGGAAAGTTAGCCTTATTCTCGAAAAATTGGCACTATATCACAAAAGACAAGTGGATTTTGCAAACCATAGACCAAGGCTACAGGTTCCACTTCCACACCTTACCAGTAAAAAGAGGAATGCCAAACCTACCTCCAAATCAAAAAACAGAAGCTCTAAAGCAGATAGCACTTAACAAAGATAAGAGCTGTGGAAAGAGTACCAATAACAGAACAGGGCAAAGGATTCTACTCCAGACTCTTCCTAGTACCAAGAAAAGAGAAAAGTTGGAGACCTATTCTTGACCTGTCCGTCTTAAACACATACATCATTGTCCCAAAATTCAAAATGCTGACCCTACAGCAACTTCTTCCCATGCTGGGCAAGGAGTGTTGGCTGGTAACTCTAGATCTCAAGGAGGCATACCTGCACGTCCCCATACGACCAAATTGCAGAAGATACCTCAGATTTCTTGCAGTATCAGAGCATTATCAATTCTCAGCATTGCCCTTTGGCTTATCTACTGTTCCCAGAGTATTCACAAAATGCCTGGCATCAGTAATCGCTCACTGCAGGCTACAGGGAATCCAAATTTATCCATACCTGGACGACTGCCTGTTACAAGCGGACAACAAAAGCAAGCTGACAACAGATTTACAAAAAGTCATTTGCTTACTACAAGCCCTGGGATACACAGTCAATTTACAAAAGTCAAGACTGATACCATCCCAAACAAGAACATTCTTGGGTGCGGACTTGGACACAGCAAAACAAATGGCATTCCTAACTGCAGAAAAGCAAAAACAACTCCCTCTTTACTTCTTGGCATTAACAAAGCAGAACAAACTGACAGCAAGAAAAGTACTGCAGGCTTTGGGCTTCATGGCATCATGCATAATCTTGGTCCCACATGCCAGACTGCATATGAGAAAGCTACAGTGGTACCTAAAGAATTTATGGTCTCAACACAGGCACAGCTTAGAAACCGAAATCCCACTAATCCCATGCCTGAAACAGGAGTTCCTATGGTGGGCTCAAGCATGCCAGTCAAACCCAGGCTTGCCCTTCCACAACTTTCAAGCAAGCCAAACCATCACAACGGACGCCTCAGACCTAGGCTGGGGGGCGCACATGTTGGACAAATGCATACAAGGATTGTGGACTCCAGATCAGCTGCACCTGCACATAAACCAAAAAGAAATGCTGGCAGTAAAACTAGCAATCCAGAAATTCAGACCATTCCTCAAAGAAGGCCATCCAGTTACAGGCAATATTTGTGCCGGGAAAAGAAAACACCCTAGCAGACATGTTAAGCAGAACTACCTCGGATGCTCACGAATGGATGCTACACCCGGACATCTTCAAGGCCATCACAAAGAAATGGGGAATGCCACAAATAGACCTATTCGCATCCCCACTCAATCACCAGCTCAAAAAATTCTGCACAAGGACATACCACCCATTTGCATGGAAGGTGGACTCTCTATCCTTCAGTTGGAAAGGCCTGACAGCATATGCATTTCCACCTCTTCCTTTGATGCACAAGGTACTACTGAAAATCAAAGAGGAACGCCCAAGGATAATCCTGATAGCTCCGAATTGGCCAAGACAACACTGGTATCCATTGCTGAGGAGCATGTCTCAGGGAGAATGTGGTCAATACCCTGATGCCTTTGATGTTAACTCAGAACAACTACAACATCATGCACCCAAACCTAAAAACCTTGCAACTGACTGCCTGGAACATCACATAGCAGCAACTAATCCAGACCTATCCCAAAGGGTTAAAGACATTATCCTTGAAGCCCGCAGACCTTCAACAAGAAGGAACTATGCAGGAAAATGGAAAAGATTTGTCATTTGGAGTACTGAAAGAGAAAAAGATGTGTCGAACATAGATATTGCTAACATCCTGGAGTACTTGGCAGAGCTTCTACGTACAGGCCTGTCCTATTCCTCCATCAAGATACATGCATCAGCTATTTCAGCAGAATACAGCTTCGATCCACCTGTCTTTTCGCATCCTCTACTCAGGCAGTTCCTCAGAGGGATCAAGAATGTAAAACCTCCTAGGAAACCACCATTACCAGCATGGGACTTGAACTTTGTGCTAGAAAAATTGACACTCCCTCCATTTGAACCAGCAGCAACAGCAGATCTTCAACACCTATCCTGGAAAACTGCTTTCCTACTGGCAATTACTTCAGCAAGGAGGGTTTCGAACTACAGGCCTTAATGGCAGTACAACCTTTCCTAATCTTCCATCAAGATAGGGTGTCCATGAGAACTAATCCTACATTTATGCCTAAGGTGGTATCCAGAGTGTCTTTAAATCAGGCAATCCACCTACCTACCTTCTTTCCCAATCCACAGAACAGGGGGGAAAGACTGCTGCATACCTTGGATGTACATAGACAGTTACGCTACTACCTGGACAGAACCAAAGGTGACAGAAAAACTGACCAGCTTTTAGTAGCCTATGCAACAGGAAGGGAAGGAAAAGCAATTTCCAAACAAACAATCTCCAAATGGATAGGAAATTGCATAAGATTCTGTTACTCCTACCACGGAAAACCAATTCCACAGAACATAAGACCTCATTCTACAAGGGCTACAGCCACTACCACAGCTTTCTTACGAGGAGTGGCAACGAAGGACATTATTGAGGCGGCTACTTGGACCTCCGTGCATACATTTGCCAAGCATTATAATTTACCTCTATACTCTAGATCCCGAGCAGGGTTTGCCACTGCTGTACTGCAAGGGATCCTAACTACACCATAATTCTTCTTCCTCCTCCCCTAGTTTGGCTATGGTATTCTACCCATTTGTTATGACTGCAGATGCATCCTTGAAGGACATAGTACAGTTTTGTACCTACCATAAATGTAGATGTCCGAACAGGATAGCATCTGCAGTCAGGATTACCCACCCTCCTTCCCCTCTGTGGTACTCCTAGGGTATTTACCCTCCTAATAGCTAGCTGGGGGGGAGTCTCTTATGGTGTATTTGTTTGTATATATGTACATACATTGTTAATTTTGTGTTTGCCTTCAACTTTTTTGGAAACATTGGCATTTATCCAAAATTTAGTTTACCAAGAGGGCAACTGGCATCTGGGGCAAGAAACACTGAGGAAAATGGCCGCTGATGCCTTTATACCCGAAGACCAGCAGAGATGACGTCGGGTGAAGTGCGACATCAGCCGAAGCCGGACCCAGACTTTGGAATCCGGCCGACCGAGGGGCTGCCTGACGCAGGACAACCCATTTGTTATGACTGCAGATGCTATCCTGTTCGGACATCTACATTTATGGTAGGTACAAAACTGTACTTTTCCTGATTCATTGTGCTAAAAGTATTTGTGGTGTGGAGTTATCAAAAAACATTTACTTAACAGCAGTCTTTCAAAACTCATGCATATTATCAAGGTAATATCTTCTGTATAGCATTCTGCAATTGTTCCTCCTCATGTTCTGTGATATCCCTCCTATTCTGTATTACTTGGCAGTCCCTTTAAGTAATTCTCGTTACTTCTTAACCATATCTCTTTTTTTCTTTTGTTTTCACCCTATGTTTTAAACTCCACTTTAATTTTATCTCCACTCCCTAGGTATATTTTCAAAATAAATTTCTATCTTCCCTTAAAAATTCCCAAATTTCCACTACCCAAATTCCTCTCTTTTAAAAAACTAGGTGAAAAAGTGCCAGTGTCTCTTTTTTATTATTTCATTACCCTGTATTTTTATTTTAGTTATTTGTGCATGATCTGAAATAGTCATCGATGCATATCAAAACTTTAAATTAAATGACATGTTCCTGTGAGATATAATTTCTATCTAGGCTAGCCCAGTTTTTGTACATTGGAGAATAATATGTAAATTCACTCTGAACTCATGATACTGAATTCACATATTTTATGCCAAATATTTTTATAAATTTGTTCAGAATTCTACACTATTTTGTTATATTTTCTATTTCTGGGCCCTCCAGACACAGCCTTACTGCTGCAAATCAAATTCCAGTCTCCATCTATAAGGAATATTCTGTGCTGAAAGCAGATTATTTTTCCCAGAATTTTCTCAAAGGGACAGTCCCAGAGATGTTTTTCATCGGTAGATACTAGGCTGTTGGCCCTAGGGCCTATATAAGCCTAGCCAAACAGTACCCTGACTTTTGCCACCCAAGAAAATTATTTTCCTGTGCCCCTGTCAAGCAGAGCCACAGGAAGTGATCACCAGGGTGAATTTCCTATCTCCCATCCAATCATCAAGATTTTTCTTGAAGAGTGCTAATGAGCTTTGTTTTATATAGATAGGTAGTTTGTTCCAGAGTATGGGAAGTCTCTGGGACAGGAATCTATTCCTCGAGCATGTTCTGTTTATTGTGGTGTCAAGGTTTAGGTCCCTAGAGCTTGTTGCTCGGAGGGATTGGGATTTCTTTAAGTGGAGCATGTCCAACAGCTCTGGGTTTGACATAGCTTTGTATGTTAGGCAGAGATCGCCCCTGAGTAGGTGATATGCAACAGAGTAAAGCTGGAGGTTTTTGAGACGGTGTGCATAGGGCATCTGTTTGAGGCCGGTAATCCTCTTTGTGAGCTATTTCTGCAGCCTTTATAGTTGTTGTAGATATCTTGTAAGGTACATACCAAAAGGGGCGTTGTACTGTATAATGGGTTTAATGAGTGACGAGTAGAGGGGAACAATGACCTCTTTTTTTTCCTGGATGAGAGACTTTTTGTGATGAGGTGTGCCACGTAGAAGGATTTCCTGACTACTATGGTGATGTGATTATCAAAGGAAGAGACTACTGTCCATCTGTGTCCCAAGGTCTTTTATGACACTTCCGGTGTTAAGTAGATTATCGCCTATGTGGTAGTTCATGGGTACAGAGCTTTTACCAAAAGGGATGACAATGCACTTTTTGGCGTTGAGCTTGAGGCCATGGCTTTGACACCAGGCATCTGTCTTAGTGAGGCCCTTTTGTAGGATGTCCGCATCGTTAGGAGTTTTGATTATGGCTTCTAGTTTGCAGTCATCTGCGAACTTTGTTAGCCAAAGACCTTCTGTGTTGGCATATACTTCAGAGAAGTAGATACCAAACGGGAGAGGACCTAGGACTGAACCCTGTGATACTCCACTTGTCACTGGTCTGAAGTTGGATTCAGAGTCTGCTACTTTCACAGTGTGGGTTTCAGATTCCAGTTCTAGGACTGATAAAGAGGGAGACTGGATAATGGGCAGACCAGATAACTCACAGTCCAGGTCTTCCATTGTCATTTACACCCCCCTCCAGTCAGTCACCATAAATGGTTCAGACCTGACATGAGGGCAAGTTCTGAGAGACCCAGTTGACAGACATGCACAAATGTTGAAAATATTAGCTGTTATTGGTGCACTGATGGCCTTGAAACAACTCTGGTCTGCTGGACCTCGGCAAGTTTATATAGACAACACCACAGTAATGTGGTACACAAACAGGGAGGTGACAGAGCCTACCTTTTCTGCAGACTGGCTGTGGTAGCCTGGGAGGTTGCAATTCAGCTTAATTTCGACACTTCAGGCTTCACACATTCCATCAGAGCAAAACCTTACTGCCAACAAGCTCAGCAGGACCAGGACAGACCTACATGGAAACTTCATCCTCAAGTCTTCCAAGAATTGATCCGACTGTGGGAACACCTCAAGTAGATCTGTTTGCCCCCTTCCAGAACAGACAACTAAAGAAATTCTGTTCCAGAATTTTTTACAGTCAAGTCTGTTAGATGCTTTCTCATTCCCATAGTGGGAATGTTTCTGTATGCTTTTCCACCCTTTCTAGTGATTGCCTATGGTCTAAAGAATCCGGAGGAGATTGCAAAATTGTGTTTGTGACTCCCTTCTGTTTTGATTCTGGTCTTTTGTCTGGCTTTCTGAGCATGTCCCAGCTTTGGCTTAAAAGCTTGGGGGAAGGATGCTTACAGGAAGTTTCAATGCTCTTAGTCAAATTACATCTCGAATTGCTAGTTGTACTCGCGGCAGCTCTCACTGAGTCCTTCTTTAGTTTCACCTGTGCTTTTTATCTTCAGGCGAAAGTAGCCTTTCAAGAATTTTATGACCTCACTTGCTACTACCTTGCAGGAAAGCATATGAGCAATGCAAAGCTAAAACATTAATAAACAAGCGTTTTTTGTTTATTACATTTCATATTTTATTTTGTGCGCATTTCTGATGGTGGCCAAGTGCAGTGATGCTGACTGCCACTTGCTCTGTAGAAAGCATCACAATGATGCAAGTTTTGAACCGTACCAGAAAGTTTTCTTATTTTCTTTTTTTTTTTGATCTCTGAATGCTAGCAGTGTAATGGTTTTCTGATTTGTCATAAAACAATTTCTGCAACACAAGTAATAGATTTATTTTAAACAATGAAGTCCAAAACTTGCTGTCTCTGTGGTGGCTGTACAGTACAGCAACATGTGACAGTTAGACATGCTAATTTTAAGATTGTCTTACTATGGAGTAAGGGGAATATGTCTGTAGACTGCTAAGATTTAGTATGAATTCACTAAACTGTATTTTTTGACTGTACTGCTTGCAGTTACATTGTGCAGAATAAATAAAGGAAATGAAGAGCTGCACAATTAAGGTAAGCTTTTTGATGAGCTCATAAAAGTAACCACTGAGAGTCATCGCCACCACAAACACACAAAAATATATAATAAACGTATTGTTTCTCAGTGACTAGGGACGAAAGCTTTGACAGGAACTGAATATTGTTAATTGTGTTCACCACAGGGAACGAAAGCAGGACTGCATAAAGTAAATTGAAACCAGGAGTAGGGTTGATGATGGCATGGTAAGTGGGTGGTGACAAATGGGATTTATCAGGACAAGTTTCTTTCGGTCAGAATTTTAGACAGTGGGATTGTCCCTGTAAGCTCCATTATAGCAGTTTTAGGTGGAGTTATAAATACATGCCAGTGTAATCCTCTTCCCTTGCCAGTAGCCCCTTAGTACTACAAATTTACCATTATTATCTTTTTTCCTCTTCTATCACTATTTGAGCTTCTCTTGCAATGAATGTAAGTACTCTCCTTTTCCTTTTTCCAGATATTCTGTTGAGTAGCCATTCTGAAATCCTTTCTTTATCAACTTAACATTCTCCGTTTTTTCCAAATGAGTGTCCTGTTGTATAGCTATTTGCACTGTACATTTTAGTGTAGTTCACTACACTTTCTTTTTTGAATACAGCTATGAAACCATATACATTTAAAGGTAATATAGAAAGTGTTTTCATTATATATATATATATATATATATATATATATATATATATATATATAAAATAAGTTATTATTCCCACCTGTTGTGTGTAACAGCTTTTTCTTAATGTCTAGTTTCAGCTTTTGTTACATGCATACACTGTTTGGCAGGCTGACCTTTTATACAGTTGTTTCTTGTCATATCCATTTAAACCTGTGTCACATGTTACAAAGATTTTATTTAATGAAAACCCTGAACCCCCACACACACACACACACCCAGAATACACCTAAAAGCTATTAATTAAAGACGAACACAGAAAACTATGTACATATTCAAATTTTGAAGTTTAACCCCCCCCCTCCAATAGGAACAGTTGTCCCAGACTGATAGCCACACTCACACTTGTATTAACCTATAAGCAATGTTATGCTAAGATGCATGGTACAGTCTGTGCTCACTAAGTACTGTCTGGTTTTGTCTCTTGTTTTTATTCCTATGCCAAATTTAAAAGAATACTTGAATGCTTTTAGTGGCAGTATGTCGTAGCCATTGAAAGAAAGAAGCATTCTGTTTTTATTGCTCCCTTTCAGATGGTCTCCATATAGACACGAGAACCAGGCACACGGTTACCTCTACTGCATGGATTTATTTATTTGCTAGAGGAATATTTTTTTATTATACTCCATGTTTTTTTTTTTTGCTTCCCCTTAAAACTTGTTACTAGATCAAGCTAAAGGCCTTAATCTAGTCATTCACCTATGCAAGAGTAAGAGAAAGCATATCAATTTTCTTGTATTATGCTCTTTTGTCCAGACCTTTCTTCTTTTTTCACATTGCAGTGCCTACATTTCTGAAAACTGAAGAAAGAGAAAGAAAGAAGGGAAAAAACAGGGGCAGCTGTTTACTTTAGTTATCCCTATTACACTCAAAAACAACTGAGAAGGCTTTACTTTATAGCATGTAGGTTGTATCATGCAGTATAAAAAATACTACTATTAAGAACAAAATTTTGTGTTACTTGCAGTTAATTCTTTCCCTCCTATTTCCCTCGGAAGTACATTTGATTTATTTATTTTTTTCTCTAGATTACTGAAAGTCATGTCTTGCTCCATAGTTGGAGCTTGTACTGCTTTTTGGTTGAACAGCTGCAAGTCAATGATTTCTCCTCAGTGTTTGATTGACTTCCTTTCAGGTTCTCTGAATTTCTTTTTTTTTTTTTTTTTGCTGGCATCCAAGCAGTGCACTTATTAGCCACTTATTGAAATTTACCCAAACAGACAAGTTCACTGGCTCTCTTTTGAGTTTCTGTTTTCACACCAGGAGAGCTGAAATTAAGTTGTTTCTTAGTGTGCAGCCATCTTGGAAGTCATCCAACACAGATGTTGGTGATGACAAGGATCTTTGTCTCTCATGTTCTAGCCAGCTTTATACTCCCCCAGGGCTGTAAAACTGATGATGAGGAAGAAAATTTCTTCTGGCTCCTGACTAGTGGGATGTTTTATTTGGAGAGAGATTAAATTTAACACGGTAGTGTTTTAAGTAGTAGTTTAAGTAGTTATTTGACAGCTACAAAAGGTTCCTGGAGTGTGAAGCATTTAGAAACCCATGCCTACTGCCATACCACCAGTCTTTCAAGATGTTTCAGTCAAATTTACAATAGCTGGCTGTATGAAAACGAAACCGATTCTACAAGCTTGAGGAAGTGGTTAAGTGGCTCTTTAAGAACCCTTTTGCAGATCCCGTACTTGTTTGGATTCCGACAGTGTCTCTCTACTGGTATCTGCTTACAATACCCTCTCTAATGATGGAGAGCATTGAATACTAGATTTATTTTTCAAAGATTTATTCTTCCAACTCTTTGAATATTAGAATTGACAGCTGTTATGTTACAGTACAATAAACTGTTATGTTACAGCGTAATATTTTAAGCCAAAATGAGGATACAGCGGGGGGAGATGAGACTCTGCACTAAAATTAGAGGCTCCTTATGCATTCCCAAGCTGCAGTAGTAGTAAGCATTCAGTCCAGTGTGGTTCTGATTCTGTTGATGTGTATGTTAGTACAGCAGCCTCAAGAACAGTTACTATGAGAATTGCACAGTTAAAAGCATGTCCTTTACCGATAATGTGAATGGATAGCCAATGAGTACAGTCTTAGACAAGAACTTTTTGAGCCTGTTTCTCAGTTTTTGTGTATTTCAGCTTTTCCCGGTTAGGGGTCGCCACAGTGGGACTCCGGTCCGCTAATGATTGGCAGTCGAGTTTTACGTGCTGGCTTGCTGGGCCTAATGCACAACCTTCAACGAAGGAACGCCCGTTCACGCATGTCGCCACACAGAAGACGCTCTGACTGAGAATCGAACGGGCAACGTCTAACTGTGGCGACAACGCTACCGCAGCACCACCACCGTGGGAGAGAAAAGCAATAATGTGCAAACTTTCAAACATTCTACTTTTCTACCAATAATAAACCAGGCATTTTCCCACTAAGCAGGTGCTGTTTTACAGGCAACATTGCTATACAAATCAAAAGGATGACTGAAAAATCTGTGATGGAGAAGAGGCAGATAAAGCAGAAGTAGAGGAATTACACCCCCCCCCCCAAACTTTGAGTATACTTTTCTGACTTTACTCCCCATGTATGAGTACTGCCTTGTTTTAGTGATTATTTTTCCAGATCACAGACATATGGATAAGGGAAATGTTTTTCTTTGGTAGGTTACAAAAGAGAGTTCAAGCATTACCTACTCTTTATGGGTTGTCACCTCTGCCATATCCACGAACAGTATGCTAAAATCACAAGTAAAAATAAAGAAACGTTGCACCAGAAGCCACAAACAAATCATTTATTGAACAGTTTGAGCACCTTCATTTAGTATAAAAGGAACTTCTTCAGAAACAAGTTACTAAACTACTTCCTTCCTTTAAAATTCAAGAAAGGGCACCACAAGCAGACCGGGTTTCTTAAAGGGATACCACATTAGAATTATATTGGTATGCAAAATTTGATAACACAGTTAAATAAATGTGAGTATATGTATGAAATGTGTGCATTCACAAAAGTTTAAAAATGATACAATAATTATGAAAACTGTTATTAGTTAAAAAAATGTTATGACAGAATGTCTGCCTTCATTTTCAATATAGGCTTAATAGATAAAAGGTTGTTAAGACCTGGAAGGACAGTGGGTTTCAATAATGTCTGCCAGTAACATACCCTCTTTCCGACCAAGATTTCACAATCACCACCCCTTCCTAGTTGTTTGACTTTTTCTAAAATAGTAAATTCGAATTTTCTAAAGTCCTTGCATGTCACAGAATGTTTATAAAAATTGCTGTTGAAATGCAGATAAGCATTTCAGAAAGTGTTCTTCCTAAAAATATTTGATTTGTACCTGGTTCGATTCTTGGCAGGGGTGCCTTCTGTGTGGAGTCTGCATGTCCTCCCTGCAGTCACACGAGTTTCCTCCGGGTGCTCCGGTTTCCTCCCACATTCCAAAGACATGCAGTAGGTGGATTGGGCACCCTAAATTGGCCGTAGGTGAGCATGTGTGTTGCGAGTGAGTGGTATGAATGAACTACCGCTCCAGGGCTAGCCCATCCGGTAGTGATAACCATATTTCGAGATGATTGTCAATGCTGTAGTGACACCCCGGCCCCATGTGCAAAATGGGAAAAGGGGTTGAGGATGGATGGATCTGAGATCTTGTAAATTTTTATACAAAGTAATATCCAGGAAGTCCATAGACTTATCGTTCCATTGGTGAGTGAATTCAAGAAAGTCATTGGAAAGGTTCAAAAGATACATAAAAAACTTTTAACTTGTCTAAATGACCTTTCCACACAATATAAATGTCATTCAAGTACCTTAGTTAAACTCCAAGCATGGAAGAAAAAGGAGAACATAAAACTATGGAGGATTCCCAAAACCATAGGACCATGTTGACAAAAATGGGGGCTGCGGGTGCCCCCATTGCCACAGCTCTATGTTGTTTGTAATGTTCTCTTTCATAGTATACAAAATTGTTCGTCAACACCAATTCCATGCACTAGAGTATTAGATTAATCTCCTTATTGTTTAAGTTGGTACCCTTGACCAATGATGAAATCAGTCCTTGCCCCTCCTCATGGGTATCTATGAAAAAAGATTTTTAATATCAATAGTGATAAATAAGACCTCCAGCATGAATGGAATCCTGGAAATAATCTCAAGGAAATGCCATGAATCCTTGAGAATATGCCCTTTGTCAGAGAGAAATGATTTGCGCTTGAAATCTACAAATTTGGCCAACGGTTCGGACTTGGACCCAGTGTGTGCTACAGTGGATCGCAGTGGGCTGTCTGAGACTGATTTGTCGATCTTTGGAATAGCAAAAAGATACCTGGAATTCTAGGTTTGTCAACAACAGGGGAATTCCCTAATGGTCATAGGTAGATCGAACTTTACAAAAATATCCTCCAAATTTAGGTCAGTACCGTGGCATACAATATTGACCTCATTACTTGAAGCCACTGTAAAGAAATTTCCATTATGTAAACAATCCAGTATTTTGGAGGAGTAAAGGTGTTTATCCATTATGACCACTCCCCCACCCTTATATGGTTTCATGATATGTACACTAATGTCATTTGCCAATTTGTACAAAAGTGTTCTCTCATCAGGAGTCAGCTTGTAAAATTTGGGTTAATTATTCTTTTGACACCATTCCCTGATGCTCTTCTCACATAATTGTTCAAATAATTGAAAACTGGGTGAGAGTTGGGAGTTAAATGTGCTAGTTCAAAATAAACCAAAAATAGTTGAACTTGCATCTTTAGATTGTAAAATATATCTCAAGTTCAACTTCCTAATAAATAGTTTAATTTCAGTCGGTACATCAACTAAGTCAGGCTGACTAGAAGGCACATATTTAAAACCTTTTTGAAACAGTGCCATAAACAGGGGTGATGTTTAACTGTGAATAATTGTATGTCATACATCCTTCAAAGTTAAAAACAGAAGCAGCATTAATTAACTAGACTTTGTTGACCAGGAAACATACTTCTCAACTGTACAGATTTTCACGGAATGTCCAGATTTTTGCCACATTTTTGGTCTGTTCCTCATAAAATGTGTGGTTTTCTGGCAAATCATTGAGGATTGAAGTAATCAAATAAAACTAAGTAATGACACACATTTAAGTTTCAGACTTCAAATCCTTCAGAAAATACATAATAATTCAAAACATGTCATACTAGTAACTTTCTAATTTTGTTGGAGCAGTATTTCAAATCTATCCCTATTTTTGGTCCTTTGTCCCCCCCCCCCCATTATTTCTCTGTTTGTCCAGATTTCTTGCACTGAGAGGTTGAAAGGTATGCGTGGGAAATGTCTGAGTAAATCCCATTTTTTGTGGAGGCCCGGGGTGAAAAGCTCCACATTTAATTTACACGTGCATTTATAAATTGCAGGGTTTAAGTATCTGTACTTGAGCTTATTTACATTATTTTTAAATATTTCTTGCATGAACATAGCATTTTAACACAAAGAAAGAGACATGAACTTAAATTGGCTTATTATTGACTAGAGAAATAACACAATAACAATTAATGTATTTATAACATGATGGCTGCAAGAGAAAAGATCAAACTGGAGTGTTTTTGAGTTTAGTAATAATTTGCAGACAGACAAATAGAATGTAGCTTAAAAATGATGAGTGATATGGAAGGAGAAGTTATGGAAATGAGCAGGAAGATAAACATAGGAGGAATTGTAGTTAGTGGTGAGTTGTGAAAGAAAGAGGAAAAGTAAGAGTTAGGAAAAAAGTGCAGTGTGAGGAGGAGCGATAAGATACAAAATGATTGGGAAGCAAATGCTGTCCTCTACTGCTTTAGAGTGAATTCCTTTTTGAGGAGAAACTAAAATGATTTTATTCAAAATGCCTTCTCAGTTTTTAGGAGACAAAGACCTTGAAGAACCTCTTTGTACTACTCCTAAGATGAGCATATTCCTCTTAATAATAATAAAAGTTCAAAATGATACTCAGCAAGATCTTTCCTCTCTGCTGTTATCTGGGTGCTAGCAATGGTCATCTTGGATGTGAAGGATGCCTACCATTATATGCACATTCACAAGGAACACACGATTCCTGAAATTCATTGTGGGATGCAAAAATGTTCAGTTCACCTCCTTGGCCTTTAGGCTGTCTTGATATTTACCATAGACTTAGCTCCAGCCTTTGTCCACTTTGAACTGAGAAGCGTCAGCATTTTCCACATGTGGATAGCTGCCTTATACAGGCCTCTATTCAGGAAGAGTCAAAAAAGGGAGCACTGGATTACCCCGTGCCTTGCCTAATCTGCATAGGCATCTCCATTAGCTTCCCCCAGAGTCCAGTCTTGAAGTATGGATACCAGAGAATCAACAGTACTACTACACTCTGCTAATACCTTCTTACACGGTGAAAATACTAGCCTACTCTATTTAATGCAAGCTTGCTTTATAGCTAAATTGTATGGGTAATCAGAATTAATTATTTGAAGTGATTTGCTGTGATTTAAACAAGGGCTTTAAAAGAGCTTGCAGGAGAGTGGATAAACCATATACATAAGGTGTTTCACCATGCAAATTTAAATACTAGGCGAGCTGAGAGCTTAAATAATGACAACGGTGCCAGTCCTATGTGGTTGTCACCCTTTATACTTGCTCTAAAAAAATTAAAAGAAATTTTAATTAATTGGCACTTTCATATGCTGATACAGGTGTTAGAACTATTCTTCATACAACAGATCTTTAAATCTTGGTGAGATGCTATCTTTTAAAGTTAGTTTGTAAAAAGACATTTCAGATAGAAGGAAAACTTGGCCTGTACAGGTCTATATCACCATATTGAATGGTGATCATGCCGAACGCTGAAAATATCGAAAGTTCACGAGAACTAACTTGTGTTTTTGAGGTCGCGGTACAGTGAGGATTGGGATATTTGCCCTTTCCTCACTGTAGTGCGACCTCAGAGTTGGAATATATATTTAGCAGAGGGTGTGGGGGTGCAGTTCCTCACAATAGCAAGTTCATTCTCATGAACTTTCGATATTTTTGACGTTCGGCATTATCACCATTCGATATGGTGAAATAGACCCGCCTGTACATATTGCAGTGTGTATTTGCTTGTTCATATGGGTGAATTGATCAGTATTATTCAGAGATCACTTAAAATCCAACATTTTAGTACTTGCACTGTTACATGCGTTGTTTCTGGTGTTATTTGCTCTTGTATGGATTCCAAGTGGAGCCTATTGGGCAGACATTGTTTGCAGTTAAAATTAGAATAAAGTATTATTGTGGCAGGGCTAGCCACCCAGTGGCATGAATGTTGCCTCTAAGTTTTATGGCCACTGTGGCTCTGTGTGAAATAATTGGGGGGGGGGGGGGGTTGCAGATGGATGAATTGCACAACATAAAAAAGTAAGATATCGGTCCTATAGCAATTCACATGTGGAAATTGCAAAGTGGAGGTTAGTAAATTTTAAATACTGTTTAGATACTTATCTATAAATGGAAGAGATCAGAAATATTTTCTCAATGTTTTTGAAGCCAGGAATCTGGAGTAGAGACTTCATTTGTCAGCAACCTGTGGGTCTTGGATCCGATATCGGATCCGAGCTGGCAACTTGTAGCATAGATATGGATCCGAGCTCCTAGCTCCTCCCCTCACCCATAATCCCCTGCCAACCTCCTATGACCTCAGATCTAGTTTGCCGTGCTCGAGTGTGTAGCTGGATTTTAGAGCTCCTAGCATTCTTGTTCAGATAAGTGAATTTGTTTCATTCTTTTAGTCAGAATTTGTAATTGTAATTTGTGTGAGTGATTAGGTTCCCTTTTAGTTTAATTTTATTTCATTTTCACCCTCCCCTCGTTGGTCGTTAGTGTGTCTGTGTGTTTGGGGCCTGTGTGCTTGTGTAGAGTACTTTAGTTTTGGGTATGGCAGAGGCCCCAAAACCTATTTTTTCTAAATGCACCAAGTGTGGCCATAAGCTATGTCCGGCTGATGGCCACACTCCGTGTGTTCGGTGCCTTGGGGTTGAACACCTCTCGTCAGGATGCACAATCTGTGCAGCGTTCAACCCCAGGGCACTGAAAGAGTGGAGGTCGAAGCTTGTCCTGGTGGGTCTTTTGCCTCCAGATTTGGCTTCGACCTCCGCTCCTCCCGTGGCATCTCCTCAGCCTCTGGTGGTAGCCACTCCTGCCCCCTTTCCCCGGCCGGGATTCAAACTCCCACTAAAGCGCCGGAGGACAGAGAGGCCAGGAGGGAGAAACAGAGGGAGAAACACCACAAGCGGCGGGCCGAGGCCTCCGCTTCGGCCCCTCCAGCTAAGCGGGCTTCTCCCTCCACGGCATCCAGGTCTCCTCCTCCTCGGCTCCGATCTCCTTGCTTCTCCCTGGGGCCCAAGGAGGAGGAGACCCGATCTCCGTCGAGGTCATCGAGGCGGCACTCCAGGCCTGCCTCGGTGGCCTCTTTGAGATCTACTTACAGCCTGTCAGATGCAGACTTGGACCGGATGATGCGAAGGTTCATCCAGGCCCAGCTGCAGATGGGAGTGCTCTTGCCCCCCCCCTTCGGGGGGGAGCTCGACCCCCTTTCTTTGCTCCGATTGCTCCTTCTCCGACCCGCTTTCCGGGTTTGGAGCATTCGGAGCCGGGGGTGGGTCAGCGCCGACAATACTCGGTACTTCGGATCCGACCCTGCCCTCGAGTTTGTCGGTTCCATCGTCGGATCCGACCTCTCGGAGCTGTGGACTGAGCTTCGGATCCGGGGGTTTCAGTGTGCCTTCGGCTCCGTCCAGGTCGGAGCACACTGGTCCCTCGGATCCGACGGTCTCTGAGCCGGTTCCGATTCCTTCATCGGATCCGAGTGGGAGTCTACTTTCGGAGCCCAGGGAGAGTGGCTCCCCCTCGGCCTTCGATGCAGTGGAGAGGGCTCTGTCGAGAGCATCCAGACCCCCGGCCTTTGCCTCGGCTCCACCCTGCACTCCCTCGCTGCTGGATCAGGCTTCCATCACCCGGCCACAGGGACAGCCTGCTTCGATGTCCCAGGTTGTTCCATTGGAACCAGACATTGCTGGCGAGACCTCCTCTGACAGCCCCCCTGAGGAAGTGCCTCACAAGCACAAGTGTAAGAGGAGGCACGTGGACTCCCCCGAGTCCTTAACAGAGGACACGGACTTGGATGAAGGGGAAGGCTCCCCAAGGTCACCCTCGGAGGATGTTTCCTTTGGAGACATCATGGAAATGCTTAGGATCAGAGGTGGGTGGTCTGCCCCCAAGGCTTCCACTGACGAGTCTCTGTTCCTGGAGGCATTCAAAGTAGGCCCGTCTACCTCTTGGGTGTCCCCTCCGGCCGACCACCTGGTGGACCTTATTACCACCAGGGCGTGGAAGGAGCCGGACACTGTGGAGCCAGTCCCTAAATGCCCGGACAGGATACTGAGCCCCCCCCGCAGACTGGTCCCACTGGAGCAAGGGTCCCCCCGTAGATGCCATGTTGGCGGCAGCCACGAAGAGGGAACTAGCTCAGGAGAGCCCCTCGGTCCATCCACCGAGCAAGGAGTCCCGCTCGATGGATCGCCTTGGGAAGCGGGTTTTTAGTTCAGTGACCTTCTCAGTAAGATCTCTGAACTATATGGCACATGTCATCAGGATGCAGCGGGATCTTATCAAAGAATACGCTGCCCCCCCTCCTCGGGTCCATGTCAGCGGAGGACAAAGCAGTTGTACTCCACTCGAATGGCCACTCTAAGGTCCGTCTCCAATACCTCTATGCGGCTTTTGTCCCACACTACCGAGGGAGCCGCTAGAGCTAGCTGAGCGGGCCTAGTCATGAGAAGTCAGGCCTGGCTCCGTCATTGTGACTTCGCGGAGCCCTTTAAGGCGTCCTTTGCGAACGCCCCCTTTGATGGTTCTGCCTTGTTTGGCAAGACCGTTCGCGAGACACTGGTCCAGAGCTAGAAGGATGGGAAGACGTCTGCCGTCAGAGTCCGCTTTTCTGCTCCCCAGAGGTCCTTCTCGAAGAACCAAAAGGGACAGAAGAAGATGTGGTTCCGGTAATTGCAACATTCCCAACCTGCACCGGACAACCAGTCCTTCCGTGGCAGAGGAGGACAGGGAGGATGCCACTCTAGGGGCAGAGGGGCCCCGAAGAACTTTGGGTCCAGAGAGTCCTTCTCTGACCGGCCCACGCAGCAGCCCTGAAGGGTTGCCCGACTGCTCTGCTCTGGAGGCAGTCGGGGGGGCGTTTCTCGAGGCATCTGGCAGCATGGGAGTCCATCACCTCAGACCGCTGGGTGCTTCGTATCATATCCAGAGGCTACAAAATTCCACTGTTTCATGTCCCCAAACTCAGGAGCCTCCCAGATGTTCCACCTGATCAGAGGTAGGCTGCAGCTGCAGAAATCCAGCAGCTGTTAAAGAGCCATCCAACCCGTCCCCCAAGACCAGCTCGGATTAGGGTTCTACTCCAGGTTCTTTCTGGTGCCAAAAAAGACTGGGGACTGGAGACAATTCTAGATCTTTCCCTCTTGAACCTATCGGTAACCAAGGAAAAATTCTGCATGGTCACTCTTCAGTCCATTCTCCCCCTCTTATGGGAGAGCGATTGGATGTGCTCTATAGACCTCAAGGATGCGTACTACCATATTTTAATGGACAGACGATCCAGGAGGTTTCTCCGCTTCCGGCTGGGAGCCAGTCATTATCAGTTCAGGGTCCTCCCCTTTGGCCTCACCACAGCCCCCAGGGTGTTCACCAAAGTCTTAGCAGTGATAGCGGCCCACCTGAGACTCCAGGGAATGCAGGTCTTTCCGTACCTGGACGACTGGCTTCTAACCGCCCCAACAAGGCATCTACTCTGCTCAGCCAGAGATTTAATTTCTCTGCCTAGCCCCCCAGTTAGGCATCACAATCAATACGGACAAATCTTCCCTTGCTCCGACACAAGTAATAGAGTTCATAGGAGCCAGATTAGATACCAGGGATCTACGAGTCTTCCTGACTTCGGAGCGACTACAGAATCTGAAATTGCACATGCGGGCCATCCTACAATCGGAAGCTCCACCGGCGGAATTGGTCCTGAGGGCGCTGGGCTCCATGGTGGCTGCAATAACGCTTCTTCCATGTGCTCTCCTAAACATGAGGGTACTGCAGTGGACCCTTCAAGTGCAATGGTCCTTCCAATCTCTTCCTCTATGCCACCCTATCTCTATCAGCAAGGCTCGCAGGAGGGCTCTGTTATGGTGGCTCCAGTCCCCGGACCTCCTTATAGGCCGGCCCTTCTGCACTCCTCCCCCTCTCGCCACGGTGACCACGGGCGCCTCTCGCCTCGGGTGGGGGGGGTCATTACACGGGCAGGACAGTCCAAGGCACGTGGAATGAGACAGAGACCTCCTTGCATATCAACGTTCTGGAGATGAGAGCGGTGCTGTTGGCGTTGCAAGCACTTCAGAATCTCCTCCCCGTAGGAACGATTGCAATTCAGTCAGACAAACATGTCTGTTTGGTACATCAACAAACAGGGGGGAACCAGATCGTACCCCTTATGCCGAGAAGCCATGAGAGTGTGGGAATGGGCGATTTCCACCAACCGCTTTCTGATCGCAACGCACATTCCGGGGCAGGCCAACATTCTGGCGGACAAACTCAGCTGCACCATTCTTTCCCCTTACGAGTGGTCTCTCAACCCACTAGTAGCAAAGCAGATATTCGCAAAATGGGGGCAACCCTGTTGTGATCTCTTTGCCTCTCCCTTACTGATTCCCCCACCAGGAGAAGCCCCGAGAGACGCTCTGGTGCATGCTTGGCTGCCCGGTCTACTCTATGCTTACCCTCCTTTACCCCTGATGCTAAAGCTCTTACAGAAAGCCTCGTGGTTGGGGAGCAGAATGATCCTCATTGCCCCATTCTGGCCTCGGCAAACTTGGTTCCCTTACCTGTGGTCTCATCTAGTGGAATCCTCCTTGGATTCTGGATCCCACACCGGATCTAATCTCCCATCCATTGGAATTACAGACCCCGAATCTGGTCAACCTGAAGCTGACAGCTTGGTTGCTCCAGTTCCACTCTGTCAGGACTCCCGGCATCTCTTCACCAGTCAAAGCCATCCTGGTGGGAGCACATAAGCCTTCCACCAGAAAAATATACCACAGTAAATGGAGACGCTTTTCCATCTGAGCTGAACATCATAATCTAGATCCTTTCACTGCCCCACTACCGTCCGTACTGGATTTTCTAACCGGACTCTTTCAGCAAGGAGCTAGTTGTTCGACAGTTAAGGTACAGTTGGCAGCCATCTCCCATTACCATGTGGGACATGAGACAGGCCCTCTGATGTCAGCTAAATTGTGCAAAACTTTTCTTAAGGGCACCTTTCTACTCAGGCCCCCTGTCAAAGAAGCCATACCCCCATGGGATCTTTCTCTAGTCCTTCAAGCCTTGACCACTCCTCCCTTTGAACCAGCTGCATCGGTCGATCTCAAATACCTGTCCTGGAAAACAGCATTCCTGGCAGCCATCACTTCAGCCAAGAGAGTCTCGGAACTCCAAGCCCTTTCCGTAAAGCTTCCTTACTTGGTTTTCCATCCAGACAGAGTGTACCTCAGGACCAATCCCTCCTTTCTTCCCAAGGTGGCATCGTAAGTGAATATCAATCAGTCCATCAATTTACCGGTTTTCTTCCCTAATTATCAAAATAAAGGAGAGTACAAGCTGCATTCCTTAGATGTACACAGGCAGCTGCGTTTCTATATTCATAAGACAGCTGGTCACAGACAATCTGATCAGTTGTTTGTCTCCTTTGCTAAATTCAGTTTGGGTAAAGCTGTTTCAAAGGTCACCTTATCACATTGGATTTCTCAATGTATTCTTTTGGTCTACCAAGCTTCCGGGAGGCCCGCACCTGTGTGAGTCCGTGCACATTCCACTCGCTCCATCTCTACTTCTGCTGCTTTTAAATCTAGAGTGCCATTGGATGATATTTGTTCGGCAGCTACTTGGGCCTCATCTCATACTTTTATTACCCACTACAAACTGGACGCAATTTCTAGAGGGAGAGCATCCTTTGGCTCCGCAGTGCTCCGGAACATCCTTCCATGATGGCCGCCCAAGATTCGGGTAGCTGGGGACTCTGTCCCACAGGTTGCTGACAAATGAAGTCCCTACTCCAGATTAAGAAGTTATGTACTCACCATAACGTTCCATCTGAGTAGGTGGCTTCATTTGTCTGCAACCATCCCCCCCTCCTTCCCCCTGGCCTTCAGAATTTGGTCCTGTTATATTGTTTTAGCTATTATGCTTGTTGGAACACCTTTTCAGGTATCTATAGAGGGGAAACTTGATCTGAGGTCATAGGAGGTTGGCAGGGGATTATGGGTGAGGGGAGGAGCTAGGAGCTCGGATCCATAGCTATGCTACAAGTTGCCGGCTCGGATCCAATATCGGATCCAAGACCCACAGGTTGCAGACAAATGAAGCCACCTACTCAGATGGAATGTTATGGTGAGTACATAACTTCTTATTACTTCTTTGTATAATACAGTAAGCCCTATTAGTCTAAATTCATATTTTGCTGCAGTATTTAATACAAAAAGACAGTTGTTGGTTCATGGTAAGCTGTGCACCTTTTACAGTATATACTGCAGCTGTAGTCTTGCTGCTTCCTTAGTTTGGTTTTGCATTTATTATCAAATAGTTCATTCATTTCATAGAAATGGTTGTAATAAATTGTGTTTAATACACAAAGATCTGTTGAAGCGAACTGGATTTTGTAATTGTATTTGTTGTCCCACAAAGCCATTGGCTTTGTTTAGTCATCAGATGTGTGTGTGTAGAAGTAAAACTTTGGTTCCATTATTTTTGGAAGATTTATAGGTTTGTGTTTGCGTAAAACAAAACAAACTATCCTTTCCTCCAAAGCATAAGAGAAGTCCTTCAGGATTGCAAGGACTATCCTGATTGTTATCAGGCACTTGTTTGCTTCCAGGATTCCCTTGCCGTATTTCACTTGAAGATTTAGTGGTACTTCAAGAATGTGTAGCAACACCACCACATCTCCAATTGGGGAATGTGATGCCAGTCATTCCTGACATTTAGCAGGTCAGATGGTAGGCATCTTGGGTGCTGGTTAGCCTGGGTGTGCACTCTGTGATCCACAGGATTTTCAGACCCCAACAAAGGATACATCATATTTTGCTCTGGGATTTTGTTCAGAAGCTTTGAAACCCAGTGGAGATGTAATTGGCTCTGTCTTAGTGGTTCTGTCACTGTCAAGACACTACTAGGCCAGATATATGCTTTTCAAATGTTCAACTTCATATAGAGTCCAAGAGATGTGAGGGTGATGTGAGAAACTATAGTGATGTATGTCAACAGAGAATGGCAGACTTAATCATGTCAACTCTGTAAACTCACTGATTGCTGAGAGTTTGTCCATTCAGCAGGATCTTCATCTGTAGACCTTTACATCCCTTCAGCTCACAACTCCTTGGCAGACTAGCTTAGTGGGGTCATCTCAGGATTCTTGAATTTTAGCTAGACCCAAAGATTATTTACAAACTGACCTTATTTTGGGGGATCTTGCAGAAAGACTTGCTTGCCTTCTTGTTGAATAACTGCTTCTGTAAGTTGTGCAGCAAATACACATGCAGGAAAGCTTGGTACTGTATGCCTTTTCTGGGGCCGCCTTGTATGTTTCCTTGTTTTCCACTCTCTCCAAGGGCCTCTTCAAGAGTGAATGTCATCCTGATAGTTCCTGTTTGGCTAATATAGCCATAGATCTGGTAAGCTCTTGTCCATTTTTTTAGTAAGAGGACTGTGTGCCACAGACATTGGGATTGCTTGGCATTGGAACTCCTAGAGGTTTGAGGCTCCTATTGTGTTTGTTTATTCCTTGGATTCCATTTCATATGTTCTTCTTTACCACACATTCAATTCAGTCATAAGAAATCTTTCTTAAGGCATCGAGTTTGTTTATGTATTTTTAATTATTCAGTCTCCTGGAGTCTCTTACAGTGCTTGTTTATCTGTTCATCTCTTTATTTCCCAACGGTCTTGTGCTTTTTTTTCCTCCTTTTTCTTTATTTCATTCTTCATCAGCATGGAGACTTTGCAGCCTGTTTTTCTTTTGAGTCATCACACTGAAACCCATAATTAAAGAGTGCCACTACAGTGAGCACATCATACCCAGTGAAGTGCAGTCTCGCCTCCGTAAGAGGCAGTGCTTCTCTCTGTCCCTTCTGTCAAGATTTTAACATAAATGATGACCAGATAAGTTAGATATTTGCATCATGCATAAGCTACTGTTTTCCAGGTATTCCTCCCTCTATCTGCTTGACTAGACACTGCAAGGCTTTGGTGAAGGAGACATCAGCATCTTGTTTCTACTATTAAGGATTTTACATTGGAAGTTTTGCCGACCAGTGTTTGAAGCAGATACCATCATCCACTTCAGCCCCACCGTATAACAGCATAATTGAAGTTCAAGTCATTGTCAGTGGAATAAGAGGGGACATTTTCATTGATAGAACTGTCTCCTTGGTAACAGCAGCAGTAGTCACTGATAAAGGTGGCATTGTATGGAGCCTTGGTCAAAATTTAACTACAGAAAGCTGGTTAGGTCCATGAGGGAAGTAAGACATGAAATGTTGACAACTCACTCTCCCATCCCTGAAGTTAAGGAACAATGGAACAGCTTTGCAGTGCTACTGGAGTTTATTATTTTGATGCAGTCTTGTGTACTCTGTGGGAAGGCCTACTTTGCCATTAGTGAGCAAGCGTCAGTGTGAGAGGCATTGCCATTGTGACTGTTTTTGTCTTGCCATTCCTTCTGAGGTAGGTTGCTTTTGTACTTTCCCAACACTGGTTTTGACATGAATTACAATACATCTGATGTCTGCTGTTTTTTAGCATCTCTTTCTCGGGGTGTATTCCCAATTGCCAGCCTTTTCCCACTTTTCTGTTTTTTATTGCAGTCCCTTTTAATAGTGTCAATTTGAAGCATTATTATTTTGTCTTCACTTCTTCTTGTGCCTTCAACTCAGTTAACTGTTCAACGGGTTATGTCAGAACTTGGACTGGCAGGTTTAGCATTTGTGCAAGAGGTGTCAGTACATTTCAGTCAGGCATCAGTTTAGCCGATCATACCAGCTTAGATGCTGAAGCACTCCCTGTGTTTTGTGCCTATGGATCACACATAGAGGTCGGCCAAGTCATACTGCAGGTATCATCAGAACTGCCTCAGCCTTCTCTGAGCAAACAGACCAACAAAGGATCCTTTCTGTTGTTGGTCTCAACTCTCCACCAAGTTTCAACATAAATCCATGTACAAAACAAAGCACATGCACTGACCTAGATGAGGAAGAGGGCTCAGTTTCCTCTGCCTCATCCTCCCATTAGCCCAAAGCCTATCTAATGCAAGAAAAAGGGTGGGTATCACTTACCCAGTCCCATTACCCTAGATAAGGCTACAGAAATTATTTATATTTTCACCTCAGACACCCTGGGTGGTCCCATGTCTGGTGGACTAGCTGAAAGATGGCACCATGATAGGATAGGGCAATCCAGACACATTAGCCTAAGTGCTTAGTAATTATCCCAGGGATTGGCCAGTCTCATCAGAGTCTACCAAGCAACACTCCATGTTAGTAGAAGCCCTGAAGAGGGCTTCTGCATCCTGGAACCCTATCATCCATACACTGGAGCAATGAATTTGTTTGGGACATGTTCATATCCTTCACTTTTCTTAAGGACATTGACCTTTCTAACCTACATGGTTCATTTCTAGAATTAAATTACTGAAGGAATAGTATGACAGTTTAGTGTAGAAGATTAAGGTTTTGAACTGGTAAAAAGCTGCTTTCCTTTAGTCAGGTGTAAAGGGTTTAATTCCATTCACCTCCATTTGACTACTGTGACTCTGATCAAGTTAATTAACCAGGCATCGTTTGTGAGTCACCCCTGAAAAAGGGACAATTATGTCTAGCTGGCTTATTAAACATATTCCTTACACTTTGACACATCTTTCTTATTCTGTCACCATCAGCATTTTTGTTTCCTGTTCTTTTGTTTTCTTTGTTTATTCTGGCTTTTTGATGTTTTATCATTGCTGCTTGGTATTCATGCTTAGGTGGAAGCACATTTTTAAACATGAACTTGAAGTGCTTTGGGTTGTTCTGGAGATGACAGATGGGTAATAGAAGGAAAGATGAAGACCTAATTAGCCATCTTCTCCATTTTAATGAACCATCTGATGTTGTGTTCTCCATCTGGCTTCGACCTGTGGGACTTTGGATCCAGCACTGGACAATTCTAAAGTCTTTAGCCCATTTGGCTCCCCCTCCCTTACCCATAAGTCCCCGCTCCTCCAACTCCTCAGATCTAGTTTGCCTTCATTCATGTCTGCAGCGTGGTCTTTGGCTCTGCTCCATTCTTCTGTTTAGAGAAGTCAATGCAGTTGTTTGGTAAGATTTATTGTGCCCTTATCCTCAGTTAGCAAGCCTTTTTGTTTTTTCCTTCTAGGTAGTTAGGTAGTTTTATCGTAGTTGTCACCCCCCCCCCTTTTGTTTGACTATTATTAGTGTGTTGTACCTGTTGCTCTTTCTGTGGTTAGACGGTTTTAGTGAAATGGATAAAGGATTTTAAAAAGTGTGCTTCAGCGGGCAGACGTTGCCTTCCCAGGACGCACACTTAAAAATGTGATGTTGTTTTGGTCCAGAACATCTGGATGCTCCATTTGTGAGAGTTTTGGCACTAGGCTTATCAGTGAGCATAGGGCCAAGTTAGTATTGAAAGAGCTTTTATCCTCAGACTCTTCTGTCTCTGGGGTGGCTTCTCCCTCAGCTCCCAAAACTGGGTCTGAGAAGCCTCAACAGCCAGACCCCCAGACATGTCAAAGGGGAGTGTAAGGCATCTTCTTTGGCTTCTACTGCTGGTTATGTTACCTTGGGCTTGCCAGGTCCGAGGGTCCCCCTGACTTTTGGCTACCCCAACTACACCAGCATCAGTATTGGCCTGGATGTCTTGAAGCCAGTATCCATCCCGGAGCCGATCGCCTTCAGCCCCCAAATCTAGCAAGATTGCTTCTCCAGCTCCAAGCATCCCAATCCCCTTCTCAGTTAAAGGAGCACTTTCATGTAGGGCAGCTTCCCATTTTCTCTGAGCATACCACCTCTTTAGTCATTGAGTTCGGTGGGCAGTATCAAAACTTCTGATCTGGAGTAGTTGAAGTCCTTTTTGCAGGCCCAGATGCAGTTAGGCCTTATCCCCTTGGGTCCAGGTACGATACCGGGACCTTAGGCTCCATCCTTCTGGTTTCCTCTCTCATCTTCCTTGGATCAGAGGTCTTTGAGGGTGGCTGAATTTCCACCCTCTGAGTCAGATCCAACAGCTTGCCAGCTTTGGCTCCATCCTTTTCCTTGGTAACTTCAACCCCAAATTGTTTAAGGCCATTGACCACGGCTTCAGAGCTGGAGTTTGAGTCAGTTAAAAGTTCCTTTCTCCTGTCAGCGTCCCCTCCCAATCTGAAGTAGTTTCCTTCATTTGGTCTTCAACCTGTGGGTTACGGATCCGAGTCAGCAACTTTTGCTAGCATCCGCTTCGATTTCCAAACTCCTCCCCTTATCCATAATACACCTCCACTGCCTTCCATCCCCAGATATCCTTTGCCGCGATTTGCTTCACATCGTGTCTTCTGAGCTCTAACTAGCAGTGGGTTTAAAACTTTCTGTGAGTAGTTAAATTTTCTAATTTTCTTCAGATTAGTGTTAGTATAGGTCCCCTTTCTCCTCCCCTCACTTGGTGCATCTAGTGTTAGTGGTTTTTAGGTAGTTTGTTCTGTGGATGGCCACTGTGGTGCAATGTCGACTCACAGCAAGATGTTCTCCGGTTCGATCCTCGGCTGGGGTGCCTTCTGTGCGGAGTCTGCATGTCCTCCCTGTGGTCAGGTGGGTTTCCTCCGGGTGCTCCAGTTTCCTTCCACATCCCAAAGACATGCTGTAGTTGGATTGGACACTCTAAATTGGCCCTAGGCATGAGTGTGTGCATGTGTGTGCCTTTTGTGGAAGGTTGGGCATCGGGCTGGCAACTCGACACCGTAAAACTCCACTGCCAATCATGAGCGGACAGGTGATCTGCTGTGGCGAACCCTAACCGGTAAAGCTGAAAGAAGAAGGAGAGTAGTTTGTTCTGTGGTGTAGGTAGTAGCTCCCCCCCCCCCCCCTCAGTGTTCTATGTAGCAAGTTTGATGAGTCGGTGTGTGTGTGTGTTTATTTAGAAAGATCTTGCTTTTCTTTTTTTTTTTCTAAGGCTATCTTTCTTTTATTTAGGATGGCTGAAAAGCTTGTTTTCAAGCGCTGCACAGAGTATGGCCATGAGCTCTCCCCAGCAGATGGCCACACTCTGTGTGTTTTGTGCTTGGGTGTGGCCCACCTGAGTGTGGAGTGTGGTATTTCGCACCCTAAAGGATAGGAAGGCCAAGTTGAACCTCAAAGGTCTTCTTCCTCCTTCCGACTCTTTCCTCATCTTCGACTTTGGTCACAGTGACTGCTGTGGCTGCATCTCCCTCCTCTCTTCCTCTGGCTTCTCCTCCCTCCCAGGCTGGGACTCAACCTCCTGTACAAAAGCCTGTGGTAGTGGAGCAGAAGAGACGTAGAGAAAGAGAGAGAGAGAGTCGAAGACTAGGGAAAAGAGGAAGAGGTCCCCAGACCTCGCTTCTCCAAGTAAGACTCCCTGGACCCATGACTCTCTTTGGCTCCGATCTCAGAGGTTCTCCCCGGAGCCGGAGGAGACATGTCCAGCCTCTCTGGCTTCGGTGCTCCGACCCGCCAGGTCGGAGTCCGTAGCCTTGTCACGGTCAACACACTCCTTGTTGGATATGGATCTGGATAAGATGATGAGGTGCTTTAATCATACACAGATCCAGATGGGGGCCTTGCCAGCCCCCCACTCTTTGGAGGGGGGAGCTCGCTTCCTTTCTTTCAACCCATTTCTCCTTCTCCAATACGACCTTCAGCTTCAGAGTACTCTGATCCGAGGTCGGATTTGGTCAGGGGGTCAGTGCTGACGGTACCTGCTTCCTCAATGCTGACAGCTGCCTGGTGCGTTTCGGCACCAACCAGCTCAGATCTGAGCCACTCTCTGTGTCGGATCCAAGGGAGTGGAACCTTTTTCATCGGCTCTGACTTTATCGGGCCAGGTTCCCTCCCTCGGAGCTTCGTCCACCTCGGGCCCGGCTGAGATTCTCACATCGGACCTGGGGAGACCAACCTCCTTATTGGTTTCTCATTAGGTTCGCTCTCCATCGGCATTCGATGTGGTAGAAAGGTTTCTCTTGTTCGGATCGAGACCCTGATCATCCCCTCGGACTCCTCCCAGACCCCCCCCTCGACTCTGTCTACAGTCCGCGTTGTCTTAGAGGGACAGCCCATGCTCGAAGAGCCCCAGACGGTTCCCCCAAGGAACAAATGGCATGCAAGCACCCCCCCAGAGAGCCCCACCGGAGATATGCCTCACAAGCATATGTGCAAGAGGAGGCACGTGGACTCCCCAAAGTCCCTCATCGAGGACATGGATTTAGATGATGGAGAGGGTTCTCCAAGATTATCTCCCAAGGATGTCTCCTTTGAAGACATCATGGAGATCCTGCACCAGCAGGGAGGATGGTCTGCCCCCAAACCTTCTTCTGATGAGTCTGTGTTCCTGGAGGGTTTCGGCATGGGCCAGTCTACTTCCTGGAGGTTGCCTCCCATGAGTCCTTTGGTGGATTTGGTCACCTCGCAGGCATAGAAGGAACTGGACACCATGGAGCCTATCCCAAAGTGACCCGTTAAAATACTAAGCCCCCCCTCTCCTTCATTGATAGGCCATCTTGGAATAAGGGCTCCCCTGTGGATGCCATGGTGGTAGCAGCAGCCACTAAGAAGGAACTTGCCCAGGAGAGTTCCTCCGTCCACCCTCTTGACAGAGAGTCGCTGATGATGGACTGCCTAGGGAAGCAGATGTGGTTTCGTAAGTCTGTATTCCTGGGAAACTTGGGGCTCTTCTTTCCCCAGAGGCAGAGGGGGACAGAATGGACGCCGGCCCAGAGGCAGAGGGGGTCCGCTGAACTTCGGGTCTCGAGAACCTTTCTCGGACAGACCTGAGCAGTAACCCTGAGGGATTGCCTGACTGCTCTACTCTGGAGGCAGTTAGGGGGATGATTATCCTTGCACCCAGCAGCATGGGAGTCCATAGTAATGCAGCGCTGGGTGCTTTATATCATATCCAGAGGATACTCTCTTCCCTTTGTGGGTTCCCCCATATCTCTCAGACACCTCCCGGATGTACCACCCACGCAAAGGGAGGCAGCAGTACAGGAAATTTCCAAGTTGCTAGTAAAATGAGCCATCAAAATCGTCCCCCCAGATCATTCTGGATCGGGCTTCTACTCCAGGTTCTTTTTGGTGCCAAAGAAAATGGGGGACTTAAGACCCATTCTGAACCTCTCTACCCTGAACCTGTCAGTTGCCAAAGAGAAGTTCTGGATGGTCATGTTACAGTCCATCATGCCCTACCTGCAAGAGAGCGACTGGATGTGCTCGTTAGACCTCCAAGATGCTTACTATCACATAAAAATGCACAGAAGCTCCAGGAGGTTCCTCCGCTTCCGACTAGGAGTCAATCATACCAATTTCGAGCCCTACCCTCTGGTCTCACCACAGCCCCCAGGGTGTTTACCAAAGTGATGGCGGTCATAGCAGCTCATCTGAGACTTCAGGAGATTCAGGTCTATCCGTACCTGGACGATTGGCTCCTCACTGCTCCCACCAGACATCTACTTTCCCAAACCAGGGATTATTTCCTGACACTTGCCCTGCATTTGGGGATCACAAGCAACACATCCAAATCTCTCCTAGATCCTATACAAGTGATAGACTACATTGGTGCCAGCATAGATACTCTTCAGTGCAAAATATTCCTGACCTCGGAAAGAGTTCAAAACCTGAGGATGCATGTCTCCCTGATCTACCGTTCTCATCTTCCAGTGGCATAATCAGTGCTGAGGGGCCTAGGCTCGATGGGGGCAACCATAACTCTTCTCACGTGTGCTGTGTTACACATGAGGATTCTACAGTGGATGCTAGTGGTTCAATGGTCCCTGTTGGAATTGCCATTGACTTATCCTATTCAACTCAGTCGAGTGTGTCGGTCGTCCCTCATATGGTGGATTAGCTCTCAGGACATTTTGGAGGGATGACCCTTTGTTCCAGCCCCGGCCAAAACTACATTGACCACGGATGCCTCCCAACTCGGGTGGGGGGGCATTGTTCGGGTAGGACATGCCAAGGCCTGTGGTCCCCCATAGAGACCAGCTTGCATATAACTGTCCTAAAGATGAGGGAGGTCCTTCTAGCATTGCAGGCCCTTCATGCCTTTCTTCCTCTGGGGACGATTGCTATTCAGTCAGACATGTCAGTGGTCTGGTATATCAACAAACAGGGAAGGGACCAGATCTTACTCCCTTTGTCGCAAGGCCATGAGAGTGTGGGAATGGGCGATCTCCATAGGTCACTTTTTCATCGCAACACACATTCCGGGATGGTCCAATATTCTAGCGGACAGGCCAAGTCAGACCATTCTGATGCCTTCCGAGTGGTCTCTGAATCTGTCAGTAGCGGAACAGATCTTCAGCGAGTAGGGGTCAACCTTGCTGCGATCCGTTCACATCTTCTTGCAACGTGAAGTGCAGCAAGTTTTTGCCTCTGAACCCCCTGCCGGGGGAGTCCTCCCAGAGACACTCTAGTTCATGCTTGGCCTCCCGGTCTTCTGTATGCTTACCCGCCTGTACCTCTCATTCTGAGGTTTCTGCAGAAAGCTCGTTGACTGGGGAGCAAAGTGATCCTCATTGCCCCATTCTGGCCTCGCAGGTATGGTTTCCCTTCCTTTGGTCTCACTTTCTGGCTCCACCTTGGATCCTAGATTCCCATTCAGGATTTAATTTCACACCTTTCGGGGTGCCTCATCTGAGTCTGGGCAGCCTGAAGCTCATGGCTTGGCGCTCCAGTTCCTGTGATTGCTAGGACCCCCGGACTATCCTCCTCAGATCTATTTTGGTAGCTGCTCATAAGTCTTCGACCAGGAAGGTTTATCGCTGCAAGTGGAAACGTTTTTCTTTCTGGGCCTCTCAAAGGAGTTTAGACCCTTTCACGGCTCCTATGTCTGCCATTCTTGATTTTCTAGCTGATATTTTCCAGCACAGAGCTAGTTCTTCTACTGTCAAAGTTCAGTTGGCTGCCATTTCTCATTTTCATGTGGGCCTCCTTAGCCTCTTCCAAACTATGTAAAGCCTTTATCAAAGGCACCTTTTTGTTACACCCCTCGGTCAAAAGATCCTGTTCCTCGTGGGACCTTACTATGTTTCTTCAAGCTTTGATCGCTCTGGCTTTCAAGCCTGCCACAACTGCAGATCTATAATTTTTATCTTGGAAAACAGCTTTTCTCGTGGCTATTACCTCTGCAAGAAGGGTTTCGGAATTACAGGCCTTGTCCATCAAAATTCCCTACACGATTTTTTACAAAGACATTCGAACCAATCCATCCTTTCTTCCTAAGGTGGCATTACCAGTTAATATCAATCAGACTATCAATTTGCCTGTGTTTTTTCCTAATTTTATGAACAAGATGGAATACAAACTCCTCACGTTGGATGTTCATAGACAGTTACGATTCCATTTACACAGGACAAAACATTTCCATAAATCTGATCAGTTGTTTGTTTCCCTCTATAAACCTTTTTTAGGGAAACCTATCTCCAAGGTCACTATAGCTAGATGGATTTCTTCATGCATCCTGCAGGTCTATAAGGACAGAGGCAGGTCTCCTCCAGGTCAGGTAAAAGCTCATTCCACTAGGTCCATGCCTACGTCTGTGGCCTTTTGGTCTAGAGTGTCTTTGGATGACATTTGTTCTGCAGCTACTTGGTCCTCATCTCATACATTTATTTCTCATTACAAATTGGATTTGACTTCCAGAAGGAGAGCATCCTTTGGTTCAGCGGTGCTCTGGAATATCCTTACATTAGGGCCTCCCAGGAGTTTAGTAGCTGGGGACTCTGTCCCACAGGTTGAAGACCAAATGAAGTAAACTACTTCAGATAAAGAAGTTATGTACTCATCATAATGTTCCATCTGAGTAGTAGTACTTCATTTGCCTTCAACCGTCCCTCCCTCCTTCCCCTGGACCTTGGCGCATGATCAGCCTACGGGCTGCAGTATAGGTCACAAGTAAATCTATCAGGTCGGGTTCTCAGTATAAGTTCAGCAAACTCGATCTGGGAATGGAAGGCAGTGGAGGTGTATTATGGGTAAGGGGAGGAGTTTGGAGCTCGGAGCTGATGCTAGCAAAAGTTGCCAGCTCGGATCCGATATGGTTCCGTAACCCACAGGCTGAAGACAAGTGAAGTACAACTACTCAGATGGAACATTACGATGAGTACATAACTTCTTTTTTTTCATCAGTACCTGCAGCCAGTCATCAGTCTGCTGCAGGACAGCATATGTCAGTCAACCTCCAGTCTACCCCAAGGTTGGGGCTTCCCGACTCTTCCCTTTCCTCCCCGGCTTTGTCATATTGGAAGGTTTCTGGGAAGTGAAAGTATAAGAGGAAACACTAGGATTTCCTGAAGGAGTATCTCACTGAGGATTCTGACATTGAGGAAGGATAGGGTTCCCTGAACTCTCGACACAATGACTCCTCTTTTGACAATTTATTGGTATTACTTCACCAGCATGGTAGCTGGACTAATGAAGCCCTCTCTGTGGAGGAGTCAGTATTTCTGGAGGGCTTTGGCATAATCCCATCCACACCTTACCACCTTCCTATGCCCTTATAGACCTGGTGTTCCAGAGGACATGGAAGGAACTTGACACAGTGGAGCCCATCCCTAGAAAACCAAGTAACGATGTTCTTCGTGTTTCACTGTTGCAGTCATTACATCTCGGTAATCTGCTGGCAGGTTGCCCTCAGTCGGCCTGAATAACAAAGTCTTGGGTCATGCTTCGGTTGCTGTCTCCTCTTCCATGACGTCAGGGGTATAAAAGATGCAGCCGACGCCATTTTAATCAGTCTTTCTTGCCGCGCGGTGCCTGAAGCAGAAGCAGTTCGCAAGTGCCGGTCGGCCGACTCCTGAAATTTTTGTTTTCAAGTTTCAGAACCGAAGTCTTCAAACTAAAGCTAAGTACCCCGTTGGGGAATCTTTTTCTTGCTCCTTACCGATGTCAGTAAAAGTTAACAATTGTATTACACTTGGGAAGCAAATACCTCATAAGGATTTTCATTTGTACTGTATTCCTTGCCTAGGCCCTGACCACAACGTACCTTGCTGCCGGGTTTGTGCTAAATTTAACCAACGCACTATTAAGCATCGGTATATTTTTGATTCTTAATACTTTGGCTCAAGATTTAACTATCCTGAAACGTCCTCTGTTAGCAATCAGACTACCGGAATTCACAAAAAACGCAAAGAAAAAGACAGAGACCATCAAGGTCCAAAACCGACGACGAAGCTTCTCCTAAGCCAGTCGCCAGTTCGCCAGTACTCAGTGAGGCAATTTCACAGCCCCTGATGCCCACTACTTTTGATTTGCAGGCCTCTGCCGAGATCCGTTCGGAGTCCGGTATGCCGTGAGATTCTTCAAGTATTGAACCCGCGGATGTCTCTCCCTTGGATGGGTCCGGAGCTGCTGAGCAGGCACCTGCTTCTGAGGGTGTTTTTCAGGCCTACAGATTTGTATATTAGACCAACGCCATCTTCAAAACTAAGGCCAAAATCTAAATCTATGTCTAGTAAACTGATGCCTGGGCCACATGTGCAGGCCCCTATGCCTAAAAAACAAATGACCAAAATAGCTGAAGATTTAATTACTCTTATCAGGGGTAGCCACCCCCCCCCCCCTTCTAAGAGGCCTAGGCAAGATATTGATTATGAATCATCTTCTGACTCTTCTAATGAATAGGATTTGTCTATACCTACTTATGAGGACTCTGATGCAGAGGATTCCATTCCTTTTGCTTCTCCCCCTGAGGATTTTTCTTTTGGGGAAACTTTACATACCTTAAGGGAACATTTCCACTGGGAAAGTCAGGATTTCTCTGAATCTAAAAAGAGACTTGGGGATTTTCTTCTTCCTCAGCATAGGCCTTTGACTATACCTCCTGTTCTAGACTTTGTTGATGATGTTTTTTCAGAGTCTAGTATGGCTCCTGATTCTCTGCCTTGTAAGCCAGACAGATGGTACAGGGTTTCTAACTCCCACAAATTCCTTTTCAAAAATCCTATTGCAGATCCTGAAACCATTTCTCAGGGTCCCAAGGGCATTAAGGCCTCAACTGCTAAAAATCCTACCCCTTCTGATAGAGATTCCAGGGCGCTGGATAGATGGAGTAAGAAGGTTTACACTTCTGCAACCTTGGCAATCAGGGCTTTAAACTGTCAATTTCATATGCTTAAATATCAACAGCATATCATGGGACTGCTTAAACAGAAAATTATGTTAATTTCTGACTGTGTGGAAAATAAGGATTTCCAGGATTTATTGCAGTCAGCTGAACAAGTCAGAAAACATACTTTGCAGTGTGGTTTTGATTCTTTTGGAGGCCTCTTGCAAGGCTGCAGTAACTGGGTCTGTGCTAAGAATTCATGCTTGGCTCAAAAAGCAAACTCTGCCTGATCATGTTAAAGCAAAATTGTTTGATGCTGCCTTACAACAGGACCGTCTCTTTGGTAATAAGGCTGATGAAGTTTTAAAAAAGATGGAAGATAAAGCTAAATCTATGCAAACTGTGAAAGATTTCTTACAAGTACAATCTCCAAGATTTAGTAGGCACTGACCTACCAAGAACTGGTCCTTTCCAGTTCCTTCGAGAGCCACTCAAGTCAAACCCAGACATTCCAAAGGCTCCTTTCAGTCACAAGGGACTTTTAGAACAAAACAATGGGGTACCTCCTCCTCCAAATCTGGAAACAACAAGGCACTTCCATATGGTAAGCAGTCTCGATGACTTCCCTTTGCACTTACCTTTTAGCCACCCCTTTGGGGGGAAAACTGGCACTTCATGCAAGAAGCTGGCTACTTATCATGCGTTCCGGCCCCAAAATCCGGACAATACCAAGAAAGGAGGGGGGGTATCCATATTCATCAAGGACACCCACACCTCAAGACTGGTGGCAACGCACGATGCATCGGAGACCATCCAGGTGCAATTAACCATAGGCAAGACTGCTCTGCAAATTGTAGCATGTTACAGGCCACCCTCACAAACTCAGGAACCTCACATGGCCTTCCTGAAAACACTAGAGGGGATAAATGTATCACCAAACACCATCATACTAGGTGACTTCAATTACCCTAATATAGACTGGGATCACTACTCAAGCCCAAACACCCTAGCCCAAAAGTTCCTGGAATTCATAAACTCAAATGCCATGGAACAACTAGTCACCACCCCACAAGAGGAGATAACATACTTGATCTCATCATCACGAACATGGGAGCACAATGTTCAACACGGAGGTGTACCCCTCACTGGTGAGATCAGACCACAAACTAATCTCGCTGGAGGTCCTCATCCCACCCCACCTGAAATAAAAAGACCACAGTAAAGAACTTCTCAAAGCCGACTTCACACTTCTAAAGACTAGTGTGGTCTCCTTTAAGGCCCCGAGCGGAAAACAGTACTCAAGCCGCTGAATCACTTACAAATGCCTTCTACCAGCACCTGCAGGACTGCATGGATAAGGCAATCCCAAGCAAAACAAAGACTCTTTGTACCAAAGGCAAGCGTCCAGTCTGGTGGACCCCAGCCATAAACAAACTCTACAACAAAGGAGGAAGCTACTACAAGATAGAGCAAAATCCTTAAAAGGTAAGACACCCTTGATCACTATAAGTAAAAACTAAGAGCTCTCATAAAATCATCCAAAGCAAATTTGAGAAAAATAGCTAAAGACTCAAAAGACAATCATAAGGCCTTCTTTAGCTATGTTAGAAACCTGGGAGGAAACTCCCAGATATGCTCAGAGCTAGTTCAAAATGATGTGAAGATTACTGATCCTACAGACATTGCCAACATACTGGCTGACAGGTTCAGTGCAAACTTCTCCCCTCCTCCCCAAAGGAGAGATATCTATACCAAGCGATTGCAGCCCCCAAACATCTCCAGCCCAAGTGAGAACTGCTCTCTCCAAAGCAAAAACACAGCATCCATGGGACCTGATGGTGTCCCCGGCTGTGTGCTCCATGAACTCAATGAGGAATTAAACCCACAGCTAGGACAGCTGTTTAATCAAAGTCTTACCTCTGGATCATTACCAGGAATGGCGCACTGCAACTGTGGTACCACTTCACAAAGCGGTGCCTCCACCGACCCTGGAAATTACCGCCCATTAGCTTGACAAGCCTTATCTGCAAAGCCATGGAGAGGATCATAATGGACCTCATAAATAAAGACATAGGGAATTTGCAGACTTTGGATCCAACCCAGTTTGGCCTTGTCAAAGGCAGATCATGCCTTTTAAACTTGGTTGACTTTTTTGAAACAGTCACCAAAGCCATTGATGAGGGAAAGGCAGTCCATACAGCCTACCTCGATCTGGCTAAGGCCTTCGATACAATACCCCACTCGGGTATCATTGAAAAACTCATCAGCTTAAATGTCAACCCATACATCACAAGATGGGTTGCAAACTGGCTGAGTGACAGAACCCACAGGGTCAGAGTTGCTGGCGCCATGTCAGACTCAAAGCCTGTCACAAGTGGTGTCCCACAGGGCTCAGTCCTGGGCCCACTCTTGTTTGGCATCTACTTTTCAGTACAAGCAAACACAGGAGGGTTATGGCTGACAAAGTTTGCAGATGACTGCAAACTGGCCATAGTAGAAAACACATCTGATACAGATATCCTTCAGAAGGGTCTCACAGAAGCGGATAACTGGTGCCAGAGCCACGGCCTAAAGTTAAATGCCAAAAATGCATAGTCATACCCTTCGGGAAAAACAAGGTTACCCTAGCTACCAAATAGGTGGCAATCCACTGAGCACAGAAGAAGTTATCAGGGACCTGGGGACCCAGGTTGATAGTAGTCTGTCATTCGACACCCATGTAGCTAAAGTAGTTAGGAAGACCTTCTACATTGCCCACCTTATCATGAAGGGATTCTCATCTAGATCAAGGGAGGTCATAGTCTCCCTTTACTCATCACTCATCAGACCAATGATTGAGTACAATGCCCCATTCGGAATGTATCTGACCCGACACTTGCAGCAGCTGGAGAGGCCACAAATGTTCCTCACCAAAAGGATAAAGTGTCTCAAAAATCTGTCCTATGCTGCCCGACTGAAAGAACTCCAGCTCTATTCAGTCGCCACTGCTCAGAGGTGACCTTTGCCTAACATACAAGGCCATGTCAAACCCAGATTTGATGAATATGCTTCACCTCAAAAATCTAGATCCATCAGAGCCACAAGGGCGGAGACTTAAACCTTGACACGGCTATTAATAGGACGTGCTGGAGGGATAGATTCATCACCCAAAGACTCCCTATGCTGTGGAACAAAATCCCGGTACATGTGAGGCAGAGCACCTCGCTGGCCTTGTTCAAGAGAAATCTTGACCAATGGATGGGAGATCACAGATATACCCCAGGGATAACCTCAGTGTCACTGCTCGACAGAGGCACAGCAAAATAATGGGTATAGTTCCCCATACTAAAGGGGTGGCGTAAGCCACAAAACGATGGGCTAGGCTTGTAAATGCCCTCGGGCAGATAGCCTAGTATGAACCTATGAACCTATAACCCAGGACAAATGGGTTTTAAATATAGTATCAGGAATTGAATAATTTATGTAAATTTGCTTACGTTCTATTATGTTTAGCAGTATATGTGAAGCATAATGTTTGCAAATTTTAACTTGTTAGTACAGTTTGATTACTTTTATGTGAATTTAAAAGTGCCTATGTTACAAGTGATAATTCAATAAAGTGTTTAAAAAGTATAAAAAAAATAAAGGCAGTGTAGAAGGTGGACAACTTACAGCTGTAACCCAGACAACCTGAGTTTGAATAAGATCTTGAGTGGCTGTAAGAGCTTGGCAGAGAAGCATGTGAGTGAGTGACCTGCACTGTCTTGGCTCCTCCTGGGGAGAGGGAAGTGATGATCCTTGGCCAGATTGCTCTCTGAATGACAACACTGGCTGCAGGACTGGAGGAAGTGGGCATTGTAGGCTTTTGATTGTAACCCTCATAGGCATGTGCCTGTGAGCATTTCCACACCAGGAGAAGGACATAGGATCATAGGAAGTTACTAGGCTAATGGCCCTAGGGCCCTTATAAGCCTAGCCAAGTTCCACCCTTATTTCCATGATCAGCACTTGTTGCCCCTATCCAAGAGGGACGCAGGTAGAACCCCCAGAGTAACCCAGCCAGTTGTCCAGATTGCATTTGAAGAGGTCCAGTGAGGTGGGTCCTGTATCTGGCAGTGACTTGAATAAGTGTCCTACCAACAGTTAATTGAACCTGAAGTATGTCCAGGGAATGATGCAGTTTGTAGTCTGAACATGTGGAAGGAGGTGCAACCTCATATGGCTGGGGTGCTCTTCACAGCCTTGAACCAGGTCTCCGTGACTGCACAAATGTCTGCGTCTTCCAAGGTAAGGACTGCTTCCAGTGAGTGCAGTTTCGTATTAAGATTCCTAGCGTTTAGCAGCATAACCTCGAGGTTGTTTTTAGATTAAGTTTTTACATCTGGGATTTTGTCCTTGAGACACTGCCTAAAAAAGGCACTATGGGAGTGACAAGAACCTTAGCCAGTAGCTGAAATCCCAGGATTGGCAGATGAAGACCATCTCTGACAAAACATCGAGGTCTGTCGATCATGTCATCCCAGGCTGACAGGGTACTGGGTCCCCCTTAGAATGACACCAGAAACTAAGCCACATATTGAAGTCAATCATTTTCTGTTTGTATTGGGGCATCATCCAAGGTGAAGGTAAAATATTACTAAGGCTAGGGACATACCTGCCTAAGACACATAGTCCAAGAGCTAAGTCATGTCTCTGTTCATATAGTCCAGAGAGGTACGTTTCAAGTCGTTCACACCAACATGGACTATGACAGCATCATAACAGTACCTGTTGTTGAGAGACTTGAGTGCATGTGTGATATGGCGTATCCTGGCACCTATCGGACAGCAGACCGTTACCTTTTCCTTATCCAGCCTGGTGAGTGGGACATGTGTGTGCCTCACGATGGAATCACCTGTGAGTAATATGTTTGTTTTTTGTGGTTTGCCTTATGGGCTTGACAGGTGAGACACTGGTGTGTGAGCTGTTATGTGTATTGTGTTCTGCAGAGGACGTATTCTGTGTAGTGTGCTTGTTTTTGTGTTTGGGAGGTCTCTGGTGTTTAGGTATGTTTTTGGTGAGGACCTCTGCATATGTAGGTATGTGTGATGTGGGTTTGGGTGAAGGTGGGGTATGCCTGCTGACAAACCCGCTCATCGTCATATGTAGTAACTGGTCTGTGAGAGAGCATGGATTCAAGATTTTTAATGTAGTTTCATATCTCACATGTTTGTGTGGACTAGGAGTTGAGGGTTGTCAGTGAACATGAGGCAGTTGCTACACTGCCTCAGGATGCCCATGTTGACCAAGCTGGCTGGGGAGACTGTGGGAAATTGCCCGTCCATAGTGTTTGGTAAATTTATATGTTCAAGGAAAAGAGGTCACACTTAAGAATGGGCTAGTGTGTGAGAGGTGTGTTGGTACCTCTGAGGCTAGGCTTAATGTTCCACCTGATAGTAGAGCAGGGCCATGAAAATCCTCTGGAGGCCACAAGCTAAGGGCTAAGTGAAAATTTAACAAGCAAAACGTTTGCGACTAAACCACCAGTGGTGAGCACCTCCATGCGGCAGTGCACGATGGTGCGCAGACTTCTGTAGTGAAAAGGGTTGCCTTTGTCTGCTGTCAAAATGCAAGATTGGGGACTTAACTACAGAACTGGCTTTTAGTTGACAGGCAGTTGGGGGAGAAGTGTCTTACAATAAAATACAAAGGACTGCAGGCCTAGTTTGGATCTCAGCAGTCTAGACCACTTCATAGTAAAGGGGGGGGGGTAATAGTCATAGTACAAGTGATACTTCTGCATTTGTCAAGAGGAATTTGGATGCACTGCTTTAACCTCCAGGGTGCCTAAGTCTACATAAAAGATGGAAAGGAATCCGCTAGGTGCTTACACCTTTGGATAGGAGCCAGACATTACCAGTTTAGAAGCCTACCCAGTCCGTACCACCACAACACACAGTGTTTAAGGACATGTCAGTAGTAGCGGCTCAGCTGAGGCCACTGGGGTCAAAGTCTTTCCACAACCTTTCCAGAGCAGCTGGTCAGTCAATTTCCGTCTGTAATCATGTTGCTTAGTGTCCAGTACATCATGATTAATATCCCAAGTCACAGCTTACACAGTGTATTATGCTCCTTAGTTGAACAAGGCATGCAGAACCTTTCTGCCAGAGAAGAGCATCTTAACTTTAGAAGTTTATTTGCAGCAAAAGCTTGTGTGTCTTTTGGATGGCTCAGTAAAATTTGTACTCTCAATTTTTGAGTACATTGCAGCTGTTCTCTTTGTGGTGCTCCTTTCCTGTTTCCACTCACCCTTTGCAGTGATTGCATTTGTGGCAATAGTGAGAGTATGAACAGTATTACAAGGGGTCACCATTGTATGCTTGTGCAAGGGTGGCTGTACACCTGTAGTCTCTCCACTGGCAAATCATTCCAAAATTAGCTGTGTCAGTGGTGCAGAAGGATAAAAGCCCATGTATGACCTAGGTAACTGAATTCATTCAGTGGCTTGAACATTTGACAACAGTGGCTGGAAGGATGGGTCCTTGGATCCTGGGTGGGAGGGGAGGTCGAGCTTGTTGGATTGAGGCCAGTATTTCCAACTTGATCAGTGCCTGAGGGCAGGGGCCGTTGCAGGGATGACATGGGCATGGTCACCCAGACCAGAGATTGTAACCCCTTTTAACCTGGCAAGGGGGAGCACACATGAGCTGATTGAGGGACACAGTCCACCCCCGTGGTGACATAGCAACCCACAACACCACCTAAGGGGAGGGGTTAGACCTTTGAACAAAATACTTGTTAATTGCTGGGATGCTGGTGACAGTACCAAACTCCCTGATTTTTGCCTGAATTGACCACCCCTCTTGGTTTCTGCTGCCCTAGGGGATCTTAGGGAAACCCTTCACTCCTAGGGAACAGGTGGGCTCAAGCCCAGTATGGGGTTGGCTTTGATGGTCAGCAGACAGAAAGGGGAAAAAAGGGCATGGAAAATAATTCTAGACTTCTTTTGCCACTCCCACACTCATCACAGATGTCTCTGCCGTAGGATGGGATGGAGGAGGATTTCAGGATTCCTGGTCCCATCAGGAATTGCAGCTGTATATCAGTGTTTCAGACTTTCATGCCATCCTTGATTCCATTTAGGCCTCCCAAGAATTCCCTAGATATTCACATGGATTGCATATCAGTAGTCAGCAGACACAGAGACTGACACACTCCCCCTCTGCAGAAAAGTTGTCAAGCTTTGAAATTGCTCTCTCTCACTTGACCTGTTCTGGTGGCAGTACACATGTTGAAGGATTCAAATGCATAAGCAGACAAGCTGAGAAGGAGCCTCTTTTTCCCCCTCACAAGTTATTGCTGAATAAGAGAATAGCAGAGAGACTTTTCTGTCTGTGGGTTCAATCTGTGATAGATCAGTTTGAGTAACGGTTGAATGTGGAATGCCAGAATTTATTTTCTTTCATGCTAGTGAGCAGCAACAAGACAAAGGGCGAATTAATAGAGGCACGGCTGCAGGCTCTTTATGCTTATCCTCCATTTTCTGTCATTCCAAAATATTGGTAGCTTTCTTATGGGTCCAGAGTGATTTACTCTTTGCTTTGACCCCTTACATTCATGAAAGTTCCTCGAAGCTTTTTCCATTCCCTAGGACAAGTTTTTAAGGAGTTTGACAGAACTTTTTGAAAACATTTTGGTGATTCCTCCATTAAAGTACACTTAGCAGCAATCTGCAGCCTCCATCTACACTTGTGCAGGCTTCCTTAACTAGCCAGCAAGGTTAACAAAGTTTTCTTAAGAGTAACTTTTACAACCTCAAATAAGAGACCTTTTGCCATCTTGGGGCCTATACTTCATTTTCGTGATGCTGTCAAAAAAAAAAAGAGAGAGATCTTGCTATAGCCAACCACCGTAACAGACCTGTCCTAGAAGACACTGTTTCTGGGGTTGGAGAACTTCAGAACTGCAAGCTTTGTTGGTCATTCCCTCTTTAACTTGGTATTCCACAAGAAAGAGTGGTGCACAAGATATACATCTGATATTGTTAATCCTCATCCATTCCTTACGTATGGGTATCGGTTCAGACCTCGGAACCGAGCCGACCATCTTCCAAGCTCGCGTCAGCTAAAAACTCTTACTCAGAGTTCCCCTCTCCCTGTTACCTCAGATTTTGTTTGACGCGTCGCCATTCTGTCGTGTCAAGCTACTTCTCTTGAGCTAAGTATAATATTTTGTTGTCATACTAGTCTAAATCAGCTTTTTCTCTCAGAAAAGTTTCAAAATTGTTTTCTCTGACCTTATCGCATTTAGCGACTATCCCTTCTTGAAATTTTTCAATCTTTTTTACCACGAGGTATTTTCTTCTATACCATCGTTGGTAGACCCCTATTCTTCATTACCTTCAGGTATTTCTTGTACCATTGCTGGTATTCTTTCTGATTTCCTTCTTTCCTATCATGGCAGATAAAAAAGGTAGTCCAGGATTTAAGAGATGTTCAGATTGTGGCTATAAATTACCTACTTCAGATGCACATTCTCTGTGTGTCTATTGCGTGGGTATGCCTCATTTATCAGTTGATCCGCCCTGTGGAATTTGTAAGAACTTCTCTAACAGGATGTTGATTGAGAGGAAAAATAAATTGTTACTAAAGGGGTACTCAAATCTCCTTTTTCAGAGGCTATTTCTGGGTCGGAGGCTTCAACCCCTCCAAGATCCCATAAGAAAACGACTGATGATCATTCAAAGGCCAAATCTCTTCGTTCGTCCACAGCTGGGGACTCTCACCAACTGAGACCCAAGAAGGCTAAGCTTTCTACTTCGGAACTGACTTTCGGCTCCAGCACTTTCGGTGCCTAGACCTTTAGCACTGATGCCATCGGCACCATCTGTGACTTCGGCACCGATTAGCGTGCACTTTACCATATTGGTACCGAGGGGCTCCTCGGTTCAGACCTCTCTACCGGCACCGACTATCCAGTCGGCACAGACTGTAACTACATCGGTTCCGTCACCTTACCCGGAACCGACAACTCAGTTATTGACATGGATTTATTCGGTCCCAGCCTCTGCATGAAAACCAGTTTGGCACCGACCTTATTGTTGGTGCAGACCATGACTTCGGCACCAATGATTTCATCGGTGCCGACACCTGTACTTCATTCTCTTACAGCCCCGTTGTTTTCAGTGCAGACTGGTGAGGTGGGCACCGAGCTTGCCCCATCTGTGGATAGACCTGACTCTCCCTCAGTCATGTCCGTGAAATCCACTAGAAGCCTCTCTGAACACGACGTGTTGCACCTTGTGGATAAAGCGCTTTTGGCCAGAGGTATCCCCCCCCCCCCCCAGGACCTATCCTCCCTTGGGAGGTGCTTTGCCAAAGATCCCCTACTTATTCTTCTCCTTCATTGTCTTTGAAGCCCCTTAATATAGCAGTCTTCCCCCTCTACGGTTCCCTTTATGGACCTCACTAAGGAACTGCAGTTGCCTTCGTGGCAGGAGAGTTTGGTATGACCCAGGATGTCAGCTGTGGCGTACCTAATTTGGTGTTTCACAGCCATCCAGGGACTCCCAAGTCGGCAGGCTGAGCTACTTAAGGGAGGGGTGACCCCTGTCCTGGGCACTCACCCTTCTTCAGGTGGATCGGCCTTCCAACTAATGGAGAAGGCTTTGTCGTCTGTTGATGATACTGTGCTGTCAATATCTCCGCCCTCCTCTGGACCGCAATGTACACAAGTCGCTCCTAGCGGACACCGGGTGCAAGGGCCTCAGGATGTACTCCCACAGGAAACCCCTTTTGTGTTGTCTTCCCCAGCTTCTCCCTCTGAGGAAGTTCATCGTAAAAGCTTGTGCAAGAAGAAGTACATGGACTCCACAGAGGAGTCCCTTACTGAAGACACAGACTTTGATAGGGAAGAGTCCCCTCTCTCACCCTCTGAGGTATCTTTTGATGATATCCTCAAAATCCTTAAACAGAGAGGTGACTGGCAGCCCTCTAACCCAACCTCTGAAGAGACTGTGTTCCTGCAGGCCTTTCGTGCCCGGCCCCCTACCTCTTGGGTTACTCCACCTGCCGACGAACTGGTCCAGCTCATCGTGCAGCGTGCGTGGAAGGCTCCTGACACTGACCCCTTTTGGTCCAAAGGTCTTCCTGTAGATGCTCTGGTGGTGGCAGCTGCAACCAAGAAGGACCTAGTGGAAGAAGAAAGCCAGACTGTCCAAATGCCAACAATGAGTCACGGGCTCTGGACAGAATAGGGAAGCATACTTTTGCATCAGTGACCTTTGCAATCAGGTCCCTGAATTATATGGCACACTTTACCAGGCTTCAAAGGGTTTTCGTATCTCAGCTCTATGAAACTTTGGCTGGTGCCATGTCTGATGTGGTCCGTGACAAAGTGGCCTCTTAGCTGGCTACCATTGAGTTGATATCAAACTCCTCCATGCACCTGATATCTCACGCATCAGAAGGAGCAGCTAGAGTGGCGAGTTCAGGCATTGTTTTAAGACGACACTCGTGGATGCGCTTATGTAATTTTGCGGAACCCTTCAAGGCTTCCTTTCTCAACGCTCCCATCGAAACCTCTTAATTGTTTGGACCCAATGTTAAATGTGCACTGGCCAGATGTGAACAGGACGGTAAGACCCTTTCTGCCATAGGTGTCCATTATTCTTCCTCTCAACGTGCTTTCTCCAGAAACCAGAAGAGTGGGAAGATATGGTACAAAACGTCTCGGGGTCCTTTCCGTGACACACAGGCCGAGTTCTCCCCTAGCGGCAAAGGGGAAAACTCACAGGGAAGACGCCCTTTTCGAGGCAGAGGGGGTCCGCATAACCAGGGTTCCAGAGACTCCTTTCCTGGTCAGTCCTACCAGCGCTCCTGAAGAGCGGCCCAACCCCTTTCCTCTGGAGGTGGTTGGGGGTCGTTTCTCCTTGTACCCTTCTGCCTGGCTAACCATCATCACTGACTCTTTGGTACAAAGGATAATAACCAGAGGTTACCATATTCCCTTCGATCTTTGGCCTGCCCCCCCAGCAAACTTGCCAGACGTTCCACCCAGTCAATGGGAAGAAGCAGCACTAGAGATAGCAAAGCTGCTAAGAAAAGGAGTCATCCAAATAGTCCCTCCAGACCAGATAGGATCCGGATTCTGCTCAAGACTATTTTTGGTGCCAAAGAAAACCGGGCTGGAGACCAAATCTGGATCTCAATGTATTGAACAAGTTTGTAAGAATACAAAAATTCCAGATGGTCATGATACAGTCTATTCTCCCGCTTTTGGAAAAAGACGATTGGATGTGCCCGATAGATCTTCAAGATGCGTACTACCACATAAAAGAGGACAGGCCATCAAGAAGATTTCTGCGCTTCCGTGCGGGAGCCAGTCACTGCCAGTTCAGAGTACTGCCCTTCGGACTCTCTACAGCCCCCAAAGTGTTCACAAAGTGCATGGTAGTTGTCACAGCTCACTTGCCGACTACAAGGATTCCAGGTATTTCCATACCTAGACGACTGGCTCATCTCCGCCCCCACCAGACATCTATTGGAAGAAGCCATGGCATAATCTCTCCTCGCTGCAGAAAGGCTAGGCATAACCATAAACTGGCAAAAATCCAATCTCACCCCATCTCAGTCCACAGAATTCATAGGGGTCATATTGGATACAAAGAACTGCAGAGCATCCATTCCAGAGCACAGACTTCTAAGGATAAAGCAGCATCTGATCACAATCCTTTTAAGGGAGAAATCCACAGCTCACTCTGTTCTACAGCTGTTGGGTTCCATGGCAGCCTCCATTACGATTGTCCCCCTGGCCAGATTTCACATGAGGTTTCTACAATGGCTACTGCTCACCCAATGATATCCTTTTCAGCATCCTCTTTCAGCCAAGATTTGAGTAACTCACAGGTGCAAACAGGATTTTAATTGGTGGATGACCCACAACCCGTCACAATGATCTCGCCCCTTCTCCCCCCAGCAGCCCAAGGCTACAGTGACCACGGACACCTCCCTGGTGGGGTGGGGGCTATGTCAGGGTCAGTCAGTCCAAGCCACTTGGTCTGAATTGAAGGCCCAACTGCATATAAATGTTCTAGAGCTGAGGGCGGTGCTTCTGGCATTGCAAGCATTCCATCCCCTGCTGCCATCTGGGACTATTGCGATACAGTCAGACAACATGGCGGTGGTCTGGTACTTCAACAAACAGGGTGGAACCAAATCTTACCCCCTTTGTCGAGAGGCCATAAGGATATGGCAATGGCAATGACTACCAACGGCTTTCTTCTAGCAACGCACATTCTCGGGAGTTCCAGCGTGATAGCAGACATACTCAGCAGGTGCATTCTACAACCTCGTGATTGGTCCCTGAATCCTTTCATAGCAGCAGAGATCTTCCACCGCTGGAGCTGTCCTTGCTGCGACCTCCTTGCATCCCCGACCAACTACAAATGCAGCAACTACTTCGCCCTGATTCCCCCTCCGGTACAGTCACCCAGGAACGCTCTAGTCCATGATTGGCCCTCGGGTCTTCTTTATGAACAAACAACCAAAAGAGAATAGTCCAGCAAATAACCACCAACGGTCCAAGAAATGTTCCAGAAAGAGTTATTCATTCGATTAAGTACTTTCATCAGAATATCTGACTTCGTCAGAATACAGTCAAGCTAAATCCACAAGTTTAAATACCCTCTCCCAACAATTAACCATTTTGCATAATTTCTTGTCACACCAAACATTTAGCAAAAGATATCCAAAAACTCCAAAGAAAGGATGCCACAGAACCAAGAACCAGTAAAACCACAACAGGCACCCTAGGAGGCAGAAGGTAATAATAAAACACGAGCCTGGAGGTATAAGCAGCAGCAGGTTTAATCACATAAATGCCACACAATACAAAGCGTTTTCGTCCACCAGACATCTTCATATGTAAAATGAATGAATGAAGGCTGTGCCTGCTTATATACCCCTCCCAATTTAATTAATAGTTAAAACAATTGTTTAATTGACACCAATTAAATCCTGTAACTAAAATATTCGTGACAACCTACCAACTTGCCACAAATACAGATGAAAGTAGATAAAAACATGCACATTTTTTAAAATAACTTTAAAATAAATAAATAAATACTAAAGCCATCACAATGTGTTGGACAGATAAATAAGCTTGAATCAAAAACCAACAAAAGGAACTCGCAAAACAATATATGTACTTATTTTATAGTTTTGCAGCTCTCATTTTTAAAATAGGGGCAATGGATATGTATTCATTCAGCCCTGGGAATCTATTGGCTTCCAATAACAACTGCCAAAATATTTCTCTTACCTCTATCCTATTTTCCCACGCCCCCCCCCCCCCACATCACATTGCACCTTCTCTACAACAAAGAAGCCCCATTTTGCTTGGGGACAGTGTATGTTTAAACAAGGCATTTTTAATATCTTCGACTCTAGTAGCATATAAATGCTCATAAATCCTCCTGAGTTTACAAGTAGTTTTTCAAATGTAAAATGCACCACAGGTTTTACATAGGGCTAAATAAATCAAGCCTTCACTATTACAATTGGAAAAACTACTACTCTGAATCTGATGGTCTCTTGACAGGATGTATACAGAATCCTGTCTAAGTATATATGGGCATTGGGCACATGCTCCACATTTGTAGGTTCCCAGTTTCTTACATGAAACAATAGAACCATTACGCTCCAGCAAATCCTTGAGGTTCCTACCTTTTTTGTATGTGAATCCTAGGGTGTTTAGCAAAAGATAAGTATAAAACATTTAATAAAAAAAGTTGATATAAATAAAAACAGGCATGCTGATACAATTGCACTCTCCCCCCCCCCCCCCCCATTCATATAAAATATAAAGATTTCAGCCTTAACAATGCTATAATACTGATCCTATCAGTAAGACCAGGTTGTACACCTGCATTTAATTTGATTTGCCATTTTAGCTCAAGAAATTCCATATATTCATCAACAGGCCTACCCTGGGATCGAAGGTCTACGTGGTCAATGGCACAAAATTTAAACTTGTGTGTGGGAAAAGCTTTGATATGCCTAAACAAGGCATTTTTGTTGTTTTTTTTTTGCCTAATTTCATATAAATGTTCATAGACCCTTTGTTTTAAGGCACTCTTAGTTTTTCCCACATAAAACCCATCACAGGAATCACACTTGGCCACATATACCACCCCTTTGGAATAACAATAATATTTTTTTTTGGGATGAATAATCCTGTAGCTCTTTATACTTAAATTGTCCTTGTCTATAATGAGGTGGCATTGTGGACATCTACCACATTTAGAACAGCCTCTTTCCTGTCTGTCATCCTTTCACATTCCAACAAGCCTTTTAATGAAGTATCTTTCTTGTATACCATTATTGGTTTCTCACCTAGTATACTACTAACTTCATTGTTCAAATTAAAGATATTCCAAAATTTTGTCACAATATTCCAGATATAATGCAAATTTAAAGTAAAGGGAATAATAAGAGCCCTAGAAAACCCAACCTGGTTCCCCCATCAGAAACCACATGAATGGCCCCCATGTTAAACAGGAGCATTACAATTGTACCTACTTCTCTCTTATTCTTAACTTCATTTTCTATGTCATTAACAAATTCCAAGCGGTACCCCCTCCTTACTAACCTACTTTTGTGTTTCACATTCATTATTGAAATCACCATCCTCAGATAACATTCTGGCAAGCCTGACATATTGCCCTTTTACTAAAGCTTTCTTCTGATGTTCAGGGTGCCAGCATGAGTTGGATTAAGTGGGTTTTCTAAATAGGTGTGAAGTAAACATTTTCCTAATATAGTCCTTTTTGATAGTAATATCTAAAAAAAATTCAGTATTATCTTTCATCATAGTGAATTTCAAAAAAATTAGTGGTTGCATTGATGTATGAAAAAAAACTCTGCCAAACTGCTGTCCCCACCTTTCCAAAAAAAGAACTATATCATTAAGGTAGCGGCCGTAAAGTGCCCAGGATTCCCTAAAGTTATAATTCATAACAAATAGGTCCTCCCAGTGTGCCAAACACAATGTTGGAAAACACAGGGGCACAGCATCCACCCATGGCCACACCTTGTCTCTGTTTAAAGATTTGACCTTCAAAGTTAAGGAAGTTATTTTCCAAGACCAACTCCATACAAGTTCTAATAGTCAAAATTAACCCATGTCCCAAATCAGAGTTGTTGCACAAATACCCATAAAACCATTCCAACCCCAATTCATGAGGGATCACAGAAAAAAGGTCACAAATATCAGTCATGACCATAATTAGTTCGTCATACATCTCGGGTTTAATTTCCATGAATCCTTAATCACCCACCCCCTTTTGTTCAACACACCTTTCACTTTACTGTCAGTAAATTTTGCTAAGCAAAAGGTTTTAGAGGCTTTAGCATCCACAATTGGGTGTAGGGGTGGGTCAGTAATGGATTTATGTATTTTTGGGATCCTGAATATAGTGGGGGTTCTAGGGTGTTTGTACTCAAGAAATTCATGAACTTCTGGACTGATTTGCCCATTTAGTAACAACTCCTCCACCGTAAGGTCAGTGTTTCTATAAGCAATGTTGATTTCCATTGCATGATGCTTCAACATAGGTGTCACTATACAACATTTCAAACATTTTGCTGTTACTCATGAACACTAGACCCCCACCTTTATTAGGTTTCATTAATCTGATGATATGGTTATGCACAATTTCCTGTAATAACCTCCATTCTGCATAATCTAAATTATTAGGAACCCTATTATTATTGTTATGCTTTAAAAAATATCTGATTTCATTGCCACACAATGTTTCAAAGGTGAAAACCATAGGGTGAGCAGGTGGAATAAAGGTACTAGGTCTATGCAACATACCCGGAGTCCCCATGTTGTTATTGTTTCCAAAATGTAAAGCCAAATTCAGTTTTCTGATAAACATTTTCAAATTTAAAATGGTATCAACCACAGGTTAGCTTCTCTACCTAGATCAAAATTCAGGCCCTTAGAAAATAGTTCTGCGCAATCTGGGCCCACATTAGTCTGGCTGTAATTATAGATAGAAAAATCCCCAGTGCCATTTTTCACCACCAAAGTCACAGTATCAAGTGGTTCAGTTTTCTCTGATAGGATCCCCTTCTCCCCCTCCACCGACCCTGATGCACTTCTTGCACATAGTTGGAACCGGCATATCTCCCCTCCCTCCAGTTCTTTATCCTTTCGGACTTCCTCAGGGGTGGGGGTTCTAAAGGGACAACCCTGTTTAAGTAATAGTCATCACTGTTCTTGTTGTGCATATCATTAGATCTGATATTGTTAATCCTCGTTCAGTCCTTACATGTGGATATCGGTTCTGACCTTGGAACCAAGCCGGCCATCTTCCAAGTTCACTCCAGCTACAAACTCTCGAGCTAAAAACTCTTACCCAGAATTCCCCTCTCCCTGTTACCCCAGATTTCGTTTGCAGCGCCACCATTCGGATGTGTCAAGCTACTTCTCTTGAGCCAAGTACAGTATTTTTCTTAATACTAAGTTCTAAGACAGCTTTTTTTTTCACAAAAAAGTTTAGATAGCTATCTCTTACCTTATTGCATTTAGCGACTACCCTTTTTCGAATCCTTTTCAACTCCTTTTCCTTTCTTTTTTACCATGAGGTAATTCTTTTTTTTAGCATCGTTGGTAAACCCCTTTTCTTTCTTACTTTCGGGTATTTCTTGTACCATTGCTGGTATTTTTCTGGTTTTTCTTTCTTTCCTTCTAACATGACAGATAAAAAAGGTAGCCCAGTGTTTAAAAGATGTTTAGATTGTGGCCATAAATTACCTACTTCAGATGCACATTCCCTGTGTGTCTATTGCTTGGGTGTGCCTCATTTAACAGTTGACCAGCCTGGCGGGATTTGTAAGAATTTCTCTAACAGGACGTTAATTGAGAGGAAAAATAAATTAATATTTCAGAAGCTATTTCTTGGTCGGAGGCTTCAACCCCTCCAAGATCCCATAAGAAAAAGAGTGACGAACATAAAAAGGCCAAGTCTCTTCCTTCGTCCCCAGCTGGGGACCCTCAGGAATAGACACCCAAGAAAGCTAAGCTTTCCAGTTTGGATTTGACTTCTTTGGCTCCAGCGCTTTCGGTGCCTAGACCTTTGGCACCGAGGCCATCGGCACCATCTGCGACCTCAGCACTGACTAGTGCGCCCCATACCGCAAGGTACCAAGGAGCTCCTCGGTTCAGACTCCCTTACCGGCACCGACTGTTCGATCGATGCAGACTGTTTTTATGTTGATGGATGTTTCGACACCCATTTCCTTTTCGGCTCCGACAACTTACCTGGCACCGACTACCCTCTAGATACCGACCTTTCAGTTTTCGTCACCAATGTTTTTGGCTCAGGCCTTAGTGCCGATAACCACTTCGGTGCAGACCATGTCTTCGGCACCGATGATTTCCTCGGTGCAGACACCAGTAGTTCAGTCCATTACAGCTCCGTTGTTCTCAGTGCAGACCACCTCCGTGGTGCGCACCGAGTTTGCTCCATCTTTGGATAGACCTGACTCTCCCTCAGCCATGTCTGTGAGATCCGCTAGAAGCCTCTCTGAACACTGTTTTGCGTCTTGTGGATCAAATGCTTTTGGCCAACGGTATCCCGCCCCCCCCCCCCAGGACCTATCCTTCCTCGGGAGGTGATCACCCTTTACCAAAGACCCCTACTTATTCTCCCCCTTCATTGCCTTTGAAGGCCCTTGATATAGCAGTCTTCCCCCATTACGGTTCCCTTTATGGACCTCACTAAGGAGCCGCAGTTGCCTTTGTGGCAGGAGAGTCCTGTCACGGCCCAGGATGTCCGCTGTGGCGTATGTACTTTGGCGTTTCGCAGCCATCCAGGGACTCCGAGTCGGCAGGCTGAGCCACTTACGCGAGGGTTGACCCCTGCCCTGGGCCCCCATCCCTCTTCAGGTGGACAGGCCTTCCAGCTAATGGAGGAGGCTCTAGGTTCGGTTGGTGATCATGTGCTGTCACTCTCCCTACCCTCCTCTGGACCACAATGTACACAAGCCGCTCCTAGCAGACACCAGGCGCAAGGGCCTCAGGATATACTCCCACAGGAGACCCTTTTTGCACTGTCTTCCCCAGCTTCTCCCTCTGAGGAAGATGCTTCTCCCTCTGAGGAAGATCATCAAAAGAGCTTGTGCAAGAAGAAGCACATGGACTCCCACAGAGGAGTCCCTTACTGAAGACACAGATTTTGATGATGGGGAAGGGTCCCCTCGATCACCCTCTGAGGTATCCTTTGGTGATATCTTTGAAATACTTAAACAGAGAAGTGACTGGCAGCCCTCTAACTCAACCTCTGAAGAGTCTGTGTTCCTGCAGGCCTTTCGTGCCTGGCCCCCCTACCTCCTGGGTTACTCCACCTGCCGATGAACTTGTCCGGCTCGTCATGCAACGTGCATGGAAGGCTCCTGACACAGTTGAGGCCATTCCCCGGAGGCCAGATAAAATTTTGCCCCCTCTTGCTAGTGATCCCCATTGGTCCAAAAGTCTTCCTGTAGATGCTTTGGTGGTGGCGGCCGCAACTAAAAAGGACCTGACGGAAGAAGAAGACTGTCCATCCGCCCAACAACGAGTCCTGGGCTATGGACAGAATAGGGAAGTGTACTTTTGCATTAGCGACCTTTGCAGTCAGGTTCCTGAACTATATGGCACATTTTACCAGTCTTCAAAGAGACATAATTTCTGAGCTTTCTGAAACTTTGGCTGGAGCTGTGTCTGAGGTCCGTGATAAAGCGGCCTCTCGGCTATCCACTATCTAATCGGTATTTAACTCCTCCACGCGCCTGATATCCTGTGCATTAGAAGGAGCTGCTAGAGTGGCAAGTTCAGGCATTGTTCTGAGACGACATGCCTGGATGTACTTGTGTCATTTCGCGGAACACTTCAAAGCTTCCTTTCTCACTGCTCCCATCAAAGCCTCTTCGTTGTTCGTACCCAAGGTTAAAAGCACACTGGCCAGATGAGAACAGGATGGCAAGACCCTTTTTTCTGTGGGTGTCTATTATTCTTCCCCTCAATGGGCTTTCTCCAGAAACCAGAAGAGTGGGAAGATATGGCACAAAAAGTCTCAAGGTTCTTTCCGTGACACACAGGCCGAGTTCTACCCTAGAGGCAGAGGGGGAACTCACAGGGAAGATGCCCCTTTCGGGGCAGAGAGGGTCCGCTTAACTAGGGTTCCAGGGATTCTTTTCCTGACCATTCCTACCAGCACTTCTGAAGAGCGGCCCAGCTGCTTTCCTCTGGAAGTGGTTGGGGGTCGTTTCTCTTTGTACCCTTCTGCCTGGCTAACCATTACCACCGATTCTTGGGTACAAAGGATAATAACCAGAGTTTATCATATCCTCATCAACCTTTGTCCTGCTCCCCTAACAAGCTTACCCAGTGTACCACCCAGTCAAAGGGAAGAAGCAGCGTTAGAGATTTCAAAGCTGCTAAGTAAAAGAGTCATCCAAATAGTTCCTCCAGACCAGATAGGATCCGGATTCTACTCAAGACTATTTCTGGTGCCAAGGAAAACGGGGGACTGGAGACCAATTTTAGATCTCTTGTATTGAACAAGTTTGTAAAGTACAGAAATTCCGGAAGGTCAAAATACATTCTATCCTTCCCCTTTTGGAAAAAGCCGATTGGATGTGCTCGATAGATCTTCAAGATGCGTACTACCACATAAAAGTGGACAGACCATCAAGAAAATTCCTTCACTTCCGTGCGGGAGCCAGTCATCACCAGTTCAGAGTACTGCCCTTCGGACTCTCTACAACCCCCAGAGTGTTCACAAAGTACATGGCAGTCATCACAACTCACTTGTGACTACAAGGATTCTAGGTATTTCCATACCTAGATGACTGGCTCATCTCCGCCCCCACCAGACATCTATTGGAAGAAGCCCTGGCATACTATCTCCTCACTGCGGAAAGGCTAGGCATAACCATAAACTGGCAAAAATCCAGTCTCACCTCATCTCAGCCCATTGAATTTATAGGGGTCATCTTGAATACAAAGAATTGCAGAGCATCCATTCCAGACACAGAATTCTAAGGATAAAGCAGCAACTGATTCCAGTCCTTTTAAGGGAGAAATCCGCAGCTCATTCTATTTTCCAGTTGTTGGGTTCCATGGCAGCCTCCATTACGATTGTCGCCCTGGCCAGGTTTCACATGAGGCTTCTACAATGGCTACTGCTCACCCAATGGTATCCCCTTCAGTACCCTGTTTTAGCCAAGATTCAGGTAACTCACAGGTGCAAACAAGATTTAAATTGGTGGATGACGCAAAATCCGTCACAATGGTCTCGCCCCTTCTCCCCCCAACAGCCCAAGGCTACAGTGACAACGGACTCCTCTCTGATGGGGTGGGGGGGGGGCTATTTCAGGGACAGACAGTTCAAGGTACTTGGTCCGAAATGGAGGCCCATCTGCATTTAAATGTTCTAGAGCTGAGGGCGGTGCTTCTGGCGTTGCAACCATTCCATCCCCTGCTACCGTCTGGGATTATTGCGGTACAATCAGACAACATGGCGGTGGTCTGGTACATGAACCAAATCTTACCCACTGTGTCGATAGGCCGTGAGGATATGGCAATGGGTGATGGCTACCAACCACTTTCTAGCAACGCACATTCCCAGGAGTTCCAACATGATAGCAGACAGACTCAGCAGGAGTATTCTACAACCTCAAGAGTGGTCCCTGAATCCCTTGATAGCGGTGGAGATTTTCAACAGCTGGGGTCTTCCTTGCTTTGACCTCTTTGCGTCCCCGACCAACTACAAATGCAGCAACTAATTTCACCCTGATTCCCCCTCCGGGACAGTCGCCCAGGGATGCTCTAGTCCACGATTGGCCCTCGGGTCTGCTTTATGCATTTACACCTCTCCCCCTCATTCCCCAGTTTCTGAAGAAAGCCTGCCGGTTGAAGAGCGAAGTAATCCTCATAGCACCATATTGGTCTCGTCAGATTTGGGTTCTCTTCCTTTGGTCTCACCTGCTAGATCAACTGTGGATTCTCCATCCAACCCTGGGGTTGATCTCCCATCCCCAGAATCTGATTTACCCCAACTTGAACAGCCTGAAGCTCACAGCTTGGCTCCTCCAATTCCTTTGATTGCCAGGCAGAATGATCTTTCTTTGCCAGTACATGACACTTATTGCATCTCATACATCTTCCACCAGAATTCCATATCTTAGCAAGTGGAAAAGATTTACTTTTTTACTTTTTGGCTGAAAGAAAAACCAGTAGATCCTTTTTCAGCACCAGTGTCGATAGTGCTGGAATATCTGTCTACCCTATTTTCAGTCCAGTCTGTCTGTCTCTACCATTAGAGTTCATTTAGCTGCAATATCTAATTTTCATGATGGTGTCCAAGACTTTTTTCTTATGTCACACAAATTATGCAAGACTTTCATAAAAGGCGCGAATCGTCTAAGACCCCCTTTTAGAGAACCTACTCAACCATGGGAGGACCTATCATTAGTCCTACAAGTTTTGACAATGGCACCTTTCGGACTAGCTTCTTCTTGCGACCTCAAATATTTGTCATGGAAAACCTTGTTTTTGGTCGCCATTACTTCTGCCAGACGTATCTCTGAGCTTCAAGCCTTATGCATCAAGAGACCATATATGATTTTTCATAGAGAATAGAGTGTCATTGAGAACTAATCCTTCCTTTCTGCCAAAAGTGATCTCTGAAATTTCCATTAATCAAACCATTGAATTGCCAGTTTTCTTCCCCAATCATTCAAACAGAGGAGAGTATTGCCTACATACCCTAGCTATTCACAGGCAAAATTTGCTTCTACTTGAACAAGACTAAGGCTTCTCGTAAATCAGACCATTTATTTTTGGCTTCTTCTGGACGTAGATTAGATGTGCTGTTGCTAAGGTCACATTGGCTAAATGGTTAAAAGACTGCATAACCTTCATTTATAGAAAACGTAATATTCCATTACCTACTACCATAAATGCTCATTCTACAAGGTCGGTGGCAGCTTCTGCTGCCTTCATGCCAGAGCCTCTATACATGACATTTGTGCAGCTGCAACTTGGGCTGCTCCTCATACCTTCATCAATCATTACAAATTGGATTTGGCCTCCAAGGGAAGAGCATCTTTTGGTTCTATGGTGCTCAGAAATGTCCTTCCATGAGAGCCTCCCAGGAATAAAGGTAGCTGGGGACTCTATCCCACATGTAAGGACTGAACGAGGATTAACAATAACCGATAAGTTATGTCTTACCATAACGTTCCATCTGTATTGTTGATCCTCGTTCAGTCATTACGACCCTCCCTCTTTCCCCCTCCTGTGGCTTCTAGTGGATCTCACCATCCGGTTCTGTTAGGTCAGCTGACCAGAGGTAGCCTTTAACTTCTTTTGACTTGCAAACTCAATCTGAGGTAAAAGGGAGAGGGGATTTCTGGGTAAGAGTTTTTAGCTCGAGAGTTTGTAGATGACGTGAGCTTGGAAGATGGCTGACTCGGTTCCGAGGTCGGAACCGATACTCACATGTAATGACTGAACGAGGATCAACAATACAAATGGAACGTTATGATAAGACAAAACTTCTTTTTTCAGTAGAGGGCCTGTCAGAAAATCGGGCCTGTTGTCCCTCTGGGGGGTCCGGGTATGCCTTTCCAGCATCATAATCCCGCTTATCCCTCCCCAGTTTTCGCTGTTTCCTCGCTTTCAGTTCTAATAAATTATTGTCCACAGCCTTAAAAATGTTAAATTAAATAATTTCTCTTATGTTCAAACAGTAAATTGTTTTTAATATTAGCATCAATTTTATCTATATCATGAATAAGCATTGCCATTTTTCTATTATCGCAAATAAGTAATTTTAATAATTCACAACCTTGCCTGTTAAAAAATGTAATAAGATCAAGGTGTAGTTGAGAGTTCTTAATAAGTCGTGTTGGAAATTTCCACATCCGGTGCCCTTTCAGGATGTGCTCCTGACTAACACATTCCTGTAAGTACGAATTCTCTAGCTTCAACTTTTTGTATTTAAAAATGAAGTCCTGGAATTATTTTAGCTGTTCGTCAAGAGTCCCGTATGATTGTTCGGTACAGATAGTGTTGTCTCCGATACTTAGTTCACTTCTCAACCACTGTTCAGTGGAAAAGGATGCCATAGTCCCTTCACTATCTTCACGTCTCGTCTGCAAATGACCTCTCGCGTTGTCAGTGAGGTTAATTGAACAACAACCTTCTTGTGAGTCGTTGTCATAGCAACGTTCTCTGTGCTGGAGTAATGAACGAAAGCTCCGAAGTCTGCATAAGAGTTTCTTCAGTGCCAAATTACAATTAAGAGTCACCTCTCCGCTCAAACTCTGCTTTTTCATTAAAATATCCACGTTAGATGTTAACTCCGTAACTGAAGCTGATAAGGTAGCTAACGCCTGTATTATGCTTTGTAAATCCTTAGCAGCCGTGGTTTTATTCCATGAAGACAGACTAAAACCTCGAATGAATGACAAACCAAGAACAAACAACCAAAAGAGAAGAGACCAGCAAATAACCACCAATGGTCCAAGAAATGTTCCAAAAAGAGTTATTTATTCGATTAAGCGCATTCGTCAGAATGTCTGACTTCCTCAGAATACAGTCAAATAAATCCATAAGTATAAATACCCTCCCCCAACAGTTAACCATCTTACATCATTTCCTGTCGCACCAAAACATTTAGCAAAAGTTGAGTATAAAACATTAATAAAAAATGTGGATATAAATAAAAACAGGCATGTTGATACAATTGCACTTGGGAAGATATGCCAGTTCCAGCTATGTGCAAGAAGTGCATCAGGGTCGGTGGAAGGGAAGGGGATCCTATCGGAGATAATTGAACCACTGGATACTGTGATTTTGGTGGTGAAAAATGGCACTGAGGATTTTTTGATCTATAATTACAGCCAGACTAATGTGGACCCAGACTGGGCAGAGCTATTTTCTAAGGGCCTGAATTTTGTTCCAGGTAGAGAAGCTAACCTGGTTGATAACATTTTACATTTGAAAAAGTTTATCAGAAAACTGAATTTGACTTTACATTTTGGAAATAATAACATGGGGACTCCGGGTATGTTGCATAGACCTAGTACCTTTATTCCACCTGCTCACCCTATGGTTTCCACCTTTGAAACATTGTGTGGCAATGAAATCAAGATATCTTTTAAAGCATAATAATAATAGGGTTCCTAATAATTTAGATTATGCAGAATATGGAGGTTATTACAGGAAATTGTGCATAACCATGATATCAGATTAATGAAACCTAATAAAGGTGGGGGTCTAGTTTTCATGAATGTTTCTGACTATAACAGTAAAATGTTTGAAATGTATAGTGACACTTGTGTTGAAGCAACATGCAATGAAGTCAACATTGCTTATAGAAACATTGACCTTACAGTGGAGGAGTTATTACTAAATGGGCAAATCAGTCTAGAAGTTCATGAATTTCTTGAGTTCAAACACCCTAGAACCCCCACTATATTCGGGATCCCAAAGATACATAAATCCATTACTGATCCACCCCTGTGCCCAGTTGTGGATGCTAAAGCCTCTAAAACCTTTTGCTTGGCAAAATTTAATGATAGTAATGTGAAAGGTGTGTTGAACAACAGAGAGTGGGTGATTAGGATTCATGGGACTTCATGGGTAAAATTAAACCTGAGATGTATGACATTGAACTAATTATGGTCACAGATGATATTTGTGACCTTTTTTCTGTGATCCCTCTTGAATTAGGGTTGGAATGGTTTTATGAGTATTTGAGCAACAACTCTGATTTGGGGCATGGGTTAATTTTGACTATTAGAACTTGTGTGGAGTTGGTCTTGGAAAATAATTTCCTTAGTTTTGAAGGTCATATCTTTAAACAGAGACAAGGTGTGGCCATGGGTGCATGCTGTGCCCCTGTGTTTGCCAACATTGTGTTGGCGCACTGGGAGGACCTATTTGTTATGAATTCTAACTTTTGGGAATCCTGGGCACTTTATGACCGCTACCTTGACGATATAGTTCTTTTTTGGAAAGGTTCGCAGTTTGGAAGAGTTTTTTTTACAAACGTCATTGCGACCACTAATTTTTTGAAATGCACTGTGATGAAAGATAATATGTTGAATTTTTTTAGATATTACCATCAAAAAGGACTATAGTATGAAAATGTTTACTTCACGCCTATTTAGAAAACCCACTTACTCCAACTCTTTATTACACTTCCAAAGCTGGCACCCTGAACATCAGAAGAAAGCCTTAGTAAAAGGGCAATATGTCAGGCTTGGCCAGAATGGTATCTGAGGATGGTAATTTCAGTAGCCAATGTGAAACACTTAAAGGTATGTTAGCAAGGAGGGGGTACCCCTTGGGATTTGTTAATAACATAAAAACAAAACACGCAAAGATCCAAGCAGCAGCAATAGAACTTGACTCGATGACCAACAGCTATAAAAACAGATTTTATTACTATACTTGTAAGCGCTTTCAAAGGGGTCTCTGCTCAAACTTCTTCAGACAAGTAATCATTGAGAAACCACACCTTTTATACAAAGTCAACTAATAATAATTCAATTATCCTACCTAATTAGGTTCCTTAAGGGCATATAGCTACATAAATACAGGCTAAAACATTTTTTGTATACATAATATATGTACTGCCATTGCATCAATTGCTATATGCATTAAACCATTTAAACATATTAAAACCATATTAAATTCACAGATAATCACATCATAACAATACTAAAACATATACTTCCATATTAATAACCATATAACAAATAAATTGTCATAAATTATTTTAAAACATTTCAAATGTTTAAAATATTTTAAAATATTTTAAGATACTTTAAAATAGCTAACAGCCTTTGTGAACTTTTTTATATAGGTGTTTAATTTCGTAAGCTAGCCAGAATTGTAAAATTGTCCATAATAGCAATACTAAACACCTTACCCACCACTAAGGTTCACAAATTGTAAATCCATTATATCATCTACTTAAAGCTTTAAAATGCTTTTAATTGATCCATATTCATTCAAGCCTGGCGGTATATATGCTGCAGTTCTAATCTGCCACATCAGCTCATACTCCTCTAATTTCAACTGCCATGGCCCCCCTCTCGAATCAATTCTGATTTGTTGTAATACAGTATATGAAAAACTATGATCAGGATATTCATTAACATGTTTTGCTAAAGCATTTAAATTATCACCTCTATTGATGCAATATTGGTGTTCGTAAATTCTTTGCCTGAATTTTCTTTCTGTTTTCCCAATGTAATATGCTGTACACAACTGGCAAATTGTGAGGTATACCACCCCCTTAGAGTCACAATTATATGTTCCATTAATAGTATATGACTTGCCTCTAATTATTGTTTGTTTACCTAATTTTATAAATTTACATTGATTGCAGGCCCCACATTTTCTCATACCTAAAGGCTTCTTATTACAAATATTTTTCTCTAAAAGGCACTTCAAATTTGGCCCTCTTCTATATGTAAACCCCGGGTTTGAGCCCAACTTCTTACTCAACTCGCTATCTTCCAAAATAATAGACCAGTTTTTAACAAAAATTTCTCTTATTCTTTTATAGTCTGTGGAATATGTGAATAAGAAGTTGAGACTCAAACTACGAGTTTGTGTTGTCGAATTAATGCTCTCTTGTCCAAAATCAGCTACGATAATACTATTGGTATTGTTGTTTAATAAGGGACTAAAATGTCCTGATCTTCTCTTGGCCTTTACTTCAATCATAATTTCGTTGATAAATGTTTATGGATACCCTCTTCTAATAAACATTGTTTTCAAAAGTTCACATTCCTCCATAAAATCAGTATTGTCTGAAACCATCCTTGCAGCCCTAACCATCTGTCCTTTAACTACAGCCCTCTTCTGATGGTAGGGATGGCAGCTGGAGAAATGTAAGAAACTATTCGAATAGGTAGGTTTCCTATAAATTACAGTTTTATATTTAGAATTAATCCTATCTTTAATCAATGTGGCATCCAAAAAATTAATACTGTCATGTCCAATATATGCGAATTCTAAAAATTCTGTCATACCTGTTATGTTCAGAATAAAGGCCTCAATCAGGTCCGCTGCTCTTTTCCATATTAAACACATGTCCTGGTACCTAGTGTACCATACGACATTTTGTTGGAACATTTCATTATTAAACAAGGACCGCTCCCATTGTGCCATCACGCAGTTTGCAAAACTACCCCCACAGGGTGAGCCCATAGCCACCCCTGTGGTTTGTAGAAAAAAATTGACCATTGCACATCATAAAGTTGTTAGCTAGAACCAATTTCCAGTAGTGTTTCTACCAAGTTAATATTATCATCATCCACTTTTTTTGCAAACATAAATTCTCTTGTCAAAGCTATTCCCAAAGCCTGTGGTATCACCGTGTATAAATCTTTCACATCAATTGTGAGAAAGATATAATTTTCATTATACTCAAGCTTATTAACACTCTCTAAAAAGGTCCAGGAGTCTCTGCAAATTTGAGGCTCATCTCTAATAAGTGGTTTGAGGATACTGTCAATGCATTTAGCACATGCGTATGTTCTAGATCCCCTCCCTTCAACTATGGGTCTAAATGGTGGGTTTACATAACTCTTGTGCAGCTTAGGGGTCCCAAAAAGAACAGGTATCTTTGGGGCAGCCATTATTAAATAGTGATACATATCTAAATCTATCGTCCCTTCCAAAAATAAATCCTCTATTATGCCTTTGATTCTTTTATAAGCCACATTAATTTAGTTAATGTTAATGTGTATATATGTTTGTAGGTAGGTATTCTTCCATTCTTCTATTATACTCGCTTTGGTCCATGAAGACCAAGCCTCCACCTTTATCAGGTTTCATTACCCTGATATTACATTGGTTTATTAGGTCAATAAATGCAATTTCCTTCCGTGTGATGCTCTTTCTATTACTTACCCCAGTGTGCATCCCACCTTGCATATCTCTTATATCCATTTCACACATTTTTTCAAAAGTGCTTAGTATCCCATGCAAAGGAGGGTTAAACACGCTGGATGCCTTCGGGGTATTGGTCAACAACGTATTTGTACCCATCAATGAGGCTAAATTTAATTTGCATATATACAACTTAAGGTCAAAGATAGTTCTAGCCACATCTATATTTCTTGTCAGGGACAAATGACAACCCTTTAGCAAAAAAATCTACCATTTCCCGCTCTATTGTCAATACTGTAAAATTGAAAATATTAAAGTGCCCCTGTGTGCTAAGAAGAATTTGTGGTCCTTCCTGATCGACCACTGTCATCTCCTTCGCTGATTGCGACAGTTCTTTTTCTGACCCTGATTCCTGTTCCGGTTGTTGTACCTTGTTGTTCGAACACTTTGAAAAGCCTGCTGATTGTTCTGGTTGTTGTTACTAGGCTGGTTACTATTAGGCTGATCTTGTCCCCCTCGGTTTTCTTGAGCTCTGTTAATTATTCTTTCGCTACAGTGTAAAGCCTGTGTGTTTTCAGCCTCATTATCAACCAATTGGTTACTTGTTTCAGTCCCACTATGAGGTCCATTCTTGGTTATATTGCTCGAGGAAACCTGGTTATGAAATGCCTTTGGTGGGGGTGGATATGCCTTATTATTAGCATAATCATTTAAATCTCTGGTTATTTTTCTTTTTTTATTTTCTAGTAACTTAGCAAAAGTAGCTTCTATGCTAGAAAAAATCCTAGCATAGTCATATCTGTACCTAGGAAATTCGTTGTCAGTGTCAGTAGTGTTAATGGAACATATAATTGCGACTCTAAGGGGGTGGTATACCTCGCAATTTGCCAGTTGTGTACAGCATATTACATTGGGAAAACAGAAAGAAAATTCAGGCAAAGAATTTACGAAAACCAATATTGCATCAATAGAGGTGATAATTTACATGCTTTAGCAAAACATGTTAATGAATATCCTGATCATAGTTTTTCATATACTGTATTACAACAAATCAGAATTGATTCGAGAGGGGGGCCATGGCAGTTGAAATTAGAGGAGCATGAGTTGATGTGGCAAATTAGAACTGCAGCACATACACCACCAGGCTTGAATAAATATGGATCAATTAAAATCATTTTAAAGCTTAAAGCTTTAAGTCGATGATATAATGGATTTACAATTTGTGAACCTTAGTGGTGGGTAAGGTGTTTAGTATTGCTATTATGGACAATTTTACAATTCTGGCTAGCTTACGAAATTAAAGACCTATATAAAAAAGTTCACAAAGGCTGTTAGCTATTTTAAAGTATCTTAAAATATTTTTAAATATTTTAAACATTTGAAATGTTTTAAAATAATTTATAACAATTTAATTGTTATATGGTTATTAATATGGAAGTATATGCTTTAGTATTGTTATGATGTGATTATCTGTGAATTTAATATGGTTTTAATATGTTTAAATGGTTTTTAATGCATATAGTAATTGATGCAGTGGCAGTACATGTATTATGTATACAAAAATGTTTTAGCCTGCATTTATGTAGCTATATGCCCTTAAGGAACCTAATTAAGTAGGATAATTGAATTATTATTAGTTGACTTTGTGTAAAAGGTGTGGTTTCTCAACGATTACTTGTCTGAAGAAGTTGAGGCAGAGACCCCTTCGAAAGCGCTTACAAGTATAGTAATAAAATCTGTTTTTATAGCTGTTGGTCATAGTCAAGTTCTATTGCTGTTGCTTGGATCCCTGCGTGTTTGGTTTTGAAGTTGTTTTTTACACAGTTTGTCATTTTTTAATGAGGTTAAGAACAAGAGAGAAGTAGGTACAATTGTTTAATAACATGGGGGGCATTGATGTGGTTTCTGATATGGGGAACCAGGTTGGGTTTTCTAGGGCTCTTATTATTCCCTTTACTTTAAATTTGCATGATATCTGGAATATTGTGACAACATTTTGGAAGATCTTTAATTTGAACGATGAAGTTAGTAGTATACTAGGTGAAAATCCAATAATTGTATACAAGAAAGATACTTCATTAAAAGGCTTGTTGGAATGTAAAAGGGTGATATACAGGAAAGGAGGCTGTTTTAAATGTGGTAGGTGTCCACAATGCCACCTCATGATAGACAAGGGCAGTGTAAGTATAAAGACCTACGGGATTATTCATCCCAAAAAGAAATACTGTTATTGTTCCAAAGGGGTGATGTATGTGGCCAAGTGCGATTCCTGTAATGGTTTTTATGCGGGGAAAACTAAGAAGGCTTTAAAACAAAGGGTCTACGAACATTTATATGAAATTAGGCAAAAAAAAAAAAAGTAAAAATGCCTTATTTAGGCATATTGAAGCTTTTCCCACACATAATTTTAAATTTTGTACCATTGACCACGTAGACCTTGGATCCTGGGGTGGGCCTGTTGACTAATATCTGGAATTTCTTGAGCTAAAAGGGCAAATCAAATTAAATGCAGGTGTAAAACCTGGTCTTAATGATAGCATCAATATTATGGCATTGCTAAGACTTTAATCTTTATATTTTATATGAATGGGGGAAGTGCAACTGTATCAACATGCCCATTTTTATTTATATCAATGTTTTTTTATTAATGTTTTATATTTATCTTTTGCTAAATGTTTTGGTGTGACAGGAAATGATGTAAGATGGTTAATTGTTGGTGGAGGGTATTTAAACGTACGGATTTAGTTTGACTGTATTCCGAGGAAGTCAGATATTCTGACGAAAGCGCTTAAGCGAATAAATAACTCTTTTGGAACATTTCTTGGACCATTGGTAGTTATATCATGTCTTGTGATGGTGGAGCTCTCTGTAAATGTATCTGTTACTTTTCTGTAGAATTCAATGCAATGTGTGTTCTCATTGCTGTTTCTATACACCAGGTGTGTATGGACTTAAGTGTTAGACTGTTGAAACTCTTTCATTGAATGTTATTTGAGGTTATCTAGAATGCCACCCATTATCACCATACTTTTTAATGTATTGCTGCTGTTATAATTTTTTTTGGTATTTGTATATTCTTTCATTTTCTGTGTGCACAATGTGTCACACATTTTTAAGGTGTCACTTATTTTGTATGATTTGTAATTCTCTGTTTCTGCACAATGTGGGTGTGCTCTGTTGTAGTTTTAACATTGTAATTCTCAGTGCTTCAGGTTGTTGCTTAAAAGGGGCATTTAACCAATCCATCTATATAAAGAAAATATTAATAAATGCTTCTTCCTTGGCTTCTGTATGCTTCTTGAAAAGAGTGAACAAGCAAGTTGAGTCTTCAGACATGGGGATATTACTGTTTGAACATCAAGTCTCCACAGCAGTGCACACATTCAATCCACAGACTACTGCAGAAGCAGAGTGTCATTGCCATAAAAGCTAATACTTCTGCTGTAAAATTCCCAAACATAGGAAGTAACTGCAGACCTAACAATCTCCCCCTTTTCATAAAGAAAGAAAAAATTATGTTGGCATTTTACACAGAGGTTCAGTAGTCAGTATACCACATTCCATCATCAAATGCCTTTAGAAGCCCAAAAGAAGCCCCTTTCTTAATAATGTGCCTGCTGCTTTTTTCTAGCTGACCATTGGATAGTGTGAATTCTGTGTTTGAAAAGGTTCTTTTATTCCACTGATTTCCATGTGAAGCCCTTTTTCTGGTAAAGGATTCTTAATTACCTCAGTTAAAGAATAGTTGTGTGTGACACATACCTGAAGGGGGTCATGCTTTGTCTCAACAGTTGCAAGTTCAGAATAGTGTATACGTAGAAAGACTGGGAAGTTGGTATAATGGTTAAGGTGTTTACCTTACAGCCAAAAGGTGCAGGGTTTGATTCCTACTTGGGATAATTGGCTAAGCTTAAAATGGCTCACAGGGCAGTTAGCCTAGTACTAATCTACGAACCTATGAAGCTATGACCTTGTTATGGAAGAGGACCTGGGACTCTCATTGAATCTAGGCAGTGGTCTGAATCTCCTTGATTTGTTAAAGCTGATGTTCCTTTAAAAAAGAAGCAGAAGACTAGGCTTGTGGTCCTTGTGGCTAAGTATCTCTACAAAGAATGGCAGGATTTACTCAGGAGGTTTTCAATGCTTTTAGGGTTCTAAAGCCCCCTCAAGAATTATCTGTTCCTGCTTCTGTTCTCTGGTCTTCCACTTCTTCCATATGTCTTAGGGACTCTATTTTATCTGATGAAGAGTTAACCTCTGGTGAGGCGTCATTGCCTTACTCTTCCTAGATCCACTTTCTTGCCCTGGGGTCTGAGGAAGAAGATTCACTTTCTCTTGACTCCCTTATGGAATACTCGTTCTTTGGGGATACGGTGGTTCTTATGAAGGAATGCTTTAAATGGGACTGTTCCCAAATTTCTGGTATTAAAATAAGATTATTATGAACTTTTATAAGTAGATTCTCCTCTGCCTTCTGCAGACTCTCCAGTGCTGGATGCCCTTTTTTTTCTTTTCCAAATACCTTTATTGAATTATCACTTGTGACATGCGCAAATTTACATTCATATAAAAGTAATTAAACTATATTAATGTAACAAACATTATACTTCACATATTTTGCTATATGTCCTATAACCTAAGCAATATTACATAAATTATTTAATTCCTGATGTTTTTAACCAAGAAACATTTTTATTAAATGATCATTTACTACATAACCAATCATACATTTATATAAATGTAAACAAACCACACCAGCCCAATCCTAGTTGCAAGTATTTTACATCACAAACCATACTGATACACTCCCAGATGCAAACATTGTACATCATTTATAATCTACCCAGTTTTTTTCACGCAAACATTATGTAGCTCATTTAATTTCTGACACTTTTTAAATCTTATTCTTCCCTTGTATGTATTGTTCCCACAATTCCCATTTTTTTCCTATGATGCCCTTTTGGATGGTTCCATTGTAGGTTCTCGGGCCCCAAATTTTTAACCTCCTGCTCCTAAGAAGTCAGACGTGTTCTATAAAGTTTTTTGTATAGAAGGCTTCCTCTGATCCTGCTGTTGTTTTTGGCCACTGATAAACCATCCAAGTTACTGTTCTCTTCTAAGGTTTTACTTACTGATAAGGACATCTGTGCCAGGAACAGGTATGGTAAAAAACGTATATACTTTTGCTACTCAGAAGAAGCTAAGAATAGAGATACAAGGGAAGATAGTGGAACAGGTAGTATCTGGGAGGGGTAATTGAGGAGAAGGGTAGTCTGAATCAAGAGCTCAAAACTAGAATCAGAGGTGCTGCAGCCAACTGGCATAGAGTATCAGGTGTAGTCTGACAGAAAAATACCAAAGAAGCTGAAAAGTAAGGTGTACAAGACAGTGGTATGACCAGTAGTACTGTATGGTACAGAAACCAGGACAGTAAAGGCAGAACAGTTGAAGAAGCTAGAGGTGATGGACATGAAGTGCCTGGGAAAGGTGGTAGGATGCACACTGTGGGACAAACGAAGACATGAGGATATAAGAGTAGAAACCAAAGTATCTCTAATTGCAGAAAAGATCAGAGAGAACAGATTACGGTGGTTTGGGCACATGTGTAGAAAAGCAAAAGGCAAACTGGTGAGGAAGATTTGGGACAGACAGAAAGAAGGTAAGAGGAAGTGAAGACGTCCAGCAAAGAGGTGGATGGATTATGTGAAAGATGTGTGACAGTCAGGCATGAGTGTTGAAGGCAAGAGTGTGGCACTGAATCGAGAGGGTTGGAGACAGTTAACATGATATCCCAACCCCATATAGAAAAACTGGAAAAAGGGGGGCTGATGGTAATGATGATTCTGCTACTTTAGCTTTCAGGGCCATTAAATCCCAGACCCATATGGCTAGGTATTGCTTGGCTTTTCTTTCCAAACTTCAGGACATCCTGTCTGATATGTCTGATTCAAAGGATAGGCCTTCTTCTATTTCCCTTATGAACTCTGCTTCTCAGGTGGCTTGTCATTTCATTAAATGCAGTTATGATGCTGTTCATGCATCCTCCAGGGTAGCTGCATTTGTATCTGTAATAAAGAGGTATTCTTGGTTGTCCCTCCAGGCTCTTACCCTCTTTGCAGACTGGCTCTGTAGGCTTGGGATTTTGCATTCTGCCATCACTTGGTTCTTCAAGTGGTTTAACATTCCTTCAGAGCACAGTATTTTGGCAGACTCCTTGAGCAGGTCCAGGACAAATCCTTATGAATGGATGCTTGACAGGAGGATGTTTCTGGACATCATACATCAGTAGGGTTCTCATCAAATAGATCTTTTTGCTTCCCCTCTGAAAAAAAAAAAAAAAACTTTCCCAGTTCTGCTTAAGAGTGCCAAGTCCTCTGGGTTGGAAAGTGGATGACATGTCTTTTCTTGGAAGGGGATGTTTTTGTATACCTATCCCCCTCTTCCTGTGCTACCAAAGGTCCTGTACAAGATGACATGAGTCAGGCTCAAAATCATGCTGATGACTCACGTTTGGACCAGACAGCACTGTTTCCCCCTTCTATTTTATGTGGCCAGGGGCAGTCTTCACAAGTTACCACAAAGGATGGATCTTCTCACACAAGGCGAGGGATCTCTCCTTCCCCTTCACTTGCCAAGCTTTGGGTGATAGGGTTTTGATTCCTTTTAGCCACCAATTTTCTACGGATGTACTTCAAGTTTTGTAGGAGGTCAGAAAACCCACTACTACAAAATCCTATGGGATTAAATGGAAGAGATTTATTGTTTGGTGTCTCAAACAAGATCTGGACCCTTTTTCTGAGGATATCCATATGGTCCTTTATTTGTATGAATTACTCAATTCTGACTTAACATATTCATTTGTTGCAGTTCATTTGTCAGCATTTTTGATTGTCTGCCTCTCTAGCCAACTCTGGCTTCCAGTTTTGAAATCAAACAGTTTCTGAAAAGTAAAAAATGAATGTACAGAGGAGCAAACCAAGGCTTGTAAAACAAGTCCACATAAACGAAAGATAACAAAGTCCAGTTTGTAAAATCCACAAAGACAGAAGTCAGTAAACTCTAAAAATAGATTTATTGTGACACAAAGCTGGTAAGCGTTTTCACCCAAGAGGGCTTCTTCAGACCAATGATACTTCTCCTTACAATTACACATATAAATACACCTGCCAATTAAATAGTTAAATAATGTTTAATGTATATATAGAACAAAATCCAATAGTGAAAGAAGCCGAAAACCAAAACCTTTTAGTAGTTTTATTTCGGAATAAAGCGCTTTTCGTTGACGCTAATGCGGCAACTTCCTCAGATTCAGTTAAAAAGTAACATTCAAATGTATAAGTAGTTACTTATAGTCATATGACTAGCATCAGGTGGCAAACACAATGTATCTAAAACCATTTAAAGCAACGTATCCATCTAAATACAATTCTTTAAGAAAGACTATGTCAGTGAGCAAATAAAACACTCTAATGCTATCTGATAAGAAACAAATGCATATAGTAACAACACCCTCTGGAATGGCAATCTGTTAAGGCTGTCATTCACTATTTATGTATAGAACCATACTTTAACAAGTCTATTAAATGTAAAAGTGATTTTATAAGTCGGCTAAACATTTTATCTAAAAAATGTATATATGTGTGTCTGTGTGTGTATGTGTGTGTGATATATATATATATATATATATTTATACACACATAAATGTTGTACTTCATATCTTGAAAAAGTCATAACATTGTGAACTAAAGTTATGCCTTACTCAATAAAAAACTCTGTTCAAGTACAAATATAACATGACATCAGATAAAATCCATAACCAACCCCAATGTGTAATCACACTGGTGTGTACAAAGAAATATATAGGAGACAAGATATATTACAGGCTTCATTCAATCCTGGACTTGAGAACGCATTTAATCTAACTTGCCATAAAAGCTCTCGTTCTTCGAGTAACAAGTTAAATGGCCCACCCCTAAGGTCCATATTGACTTGATCAATGACTTTAAATAGAAAGCTGTGGCTAGGGTACACAACAAGGTTTCTTTCTAATGGGTTTTCATCCTTTTTCTTATCAATGGCATGGGTAGGTTCGTAAACTCTTTCCCTCATTCTATGTTCGGTTTTATCGATGTAGAAAGTTAGGCATATCTGGCACCTAGCCTATATATACTACAAATTTAGAGTTACAATGGAATTTACTCCTCAATTTGTATTTTCTACCATTAACATCAAAGCTTTCTCCTATTTCTATATGTCTGCACGTCCTACAGCAGCTACAGGTAGTCATCCCTACTTGTTTTGACAAAGGGCCCATAGTTTTCCTTTCAAGCAAGTTCTTAAGATTTGCTCCCTTCTTGAAGACTAACTTAGGTATTTGGCCAAGTTTCTTCGACAAAGACCTATCAAGGGTAATAAATTCCCAGTTTTTATAAAGGATGAGACGGACCATGTAACTATCGTTACCAAAAGTCATTGTGAAACTCATTCTAAATTCATTGGTCGTCACTCCTGCTTGGGATTGTTCTACTAATGAATACTTGTTGTTAGTATCAACTGGGTTACCGGTCTCCTAACGTATCTCACTTGCTGGATTGTTGTTGAGCAATGGTTTAATCTGCCCAGTTTGTCTCTTATGACTAACTTCAAATACTAGAGATTGTACTAAATGGGATGGATAACCTCGCTGTTAGAACATACTGCCCAACTGTAGGCATTCGTCATTGAAGTCTGAATCCAATGTAACCATCCTAGCTGCTCTAATAAGTTGTCCTTTGACTATAGAGCGCTTTTGATGGAAAGGACGGTTGCTGAAAAAATGGAGAAACAAGTTTGAATAAGTCTCTTTCCGAAATATTCTAGACACGTCCCACATTTGGAATATCCTTGACTAAATTACAGTCTAAATAATCAATAGAACTTGTGCTAAAGTTAGATGTGAATCTAAAGAACTCTGTAGTTGAATTTAAATAAGCAACAAAATCTTGAGCTTGTTCATTGCCCTTATACATAACAAAGATATCGTCTAAAAATCGTGTATAAAATGCCAGGTTCATTCTGTGTTGGGAATTTTTAAAGATGTATTCGTTTTCCCAACATGCCATTACCAAATTGGCAAAACTGACTCAAACTGGCTCCACAGGGTGATCCCATGGCTATTCCACATTTCTGTAAGTAGAACTCATTGTTGCACATAAAAGAATTGTTAGTTAAAATAATATCTAACAAAAGTTCAACCAGATGGATCTCCTGTAGTGGGGCGTTTTTGGATTTCATTATGAGGCTGACCCACTCAATTCCCTCCATATGCAGGATTGATGTGTACAGATCTTTGATATCAATAGTTAAAAGATTGATGTCTATGTCATACCTCAAGTTGATAATTTTATCCAGAAATGGCCAAGAATCTTTACAGACCTGTGGTTCTGACTATATGTATTTTTTAAAATTGAATCCACTACCTTAGCACAGGGGTATGTAATGGACCCTCTTCCATCAATAAGTGGTATCATTGGTGGATCAGTTGAATCCTTATGAACCTTAGGGATGCCAAATAATAGTGATTTTTGGCCAAGGAAGTGTAATGTAGTTGTAAGTGTCGATGTCAATGATTGACTCAATAAAAAGATCACTCAAGTAACGCTTGATGCGACTATACGTGGTGTTCACTTCATTTAGTGAAGCCTTAGAGTAAGCTTCATTGTTCAACAGGCGACGCATTCTATTATTGTAATCAACATAGTCAAATATAGCCACCCCCCCTCCCTTGTCAGGTTTCACTACCCTGACAGGTGAGGATCTTAATAAGTTCAAGTCTTTCATATGAAGTAATATTACAACCTGTATCGGTTTCACCAATTCTATTTACTTTCATAAAGTGTCAGAAGTCAAGCTCACAGACTTCTTCAAATGTTCTTAAAGTTTGATGTAGGGGGGGATTGTAGGTGCTCGGAACTCTAAAATCTTTGCTGACACTAGTAGTGTTTCCAAATAGAACCATTAGGTTCAATTTCCTTTCAAACAATTTTAGATCAAATACAAGATGTTCTATCTTAGAAGATTTACTAGGAACAAAAGTACTTCCTTTTGCTAATAATTCAATGAGCACAGGCTCTATGTTCAAAGAAGAATTAAAAATGTTAAAGTCTCCTGTTAAGTTTGAATGAACTTCCACCTTTAAGAAGTTCTCTTCGCCTATCTCCTGAACCTGCTGTTGCGCTTGTTCCTTTGGTTGTTTTGGTTGTAGTTGAAATTCTTTTTCGGAATTTCCCCTGTGTTCTTGGATTACCAAAAATTTTGGTTATGGTTGTCTCTGCCATTGTTATTATATGGTACCGAAGGAGTAGTAGTGTTCTGGTTTTGGTTGCGGATCCTTTCACTGCGTCTCAAGATGCTGTCATTCTCCTCTGCAACCACAGGGTCAAAACTGTCCAAATTGTTAGTCAGTACCCACACTGGTTGTTTGTGTAGTAGGTGTATTGCTTCTTAGTGCAGTTGCTAATTGTGCACTGGACGGCTTAGGATAAGCGGTACCAGTGTCATATGCACGTCTGTCCCTATTGATTTTCTTGACCTTGTTTGTTTTGAGTCTTTCTAACAGTTGGTCTCTACTAAAGAAACCTCTTTCATAATCAAATTTATATCTTAAAAAGTCAATGTCTGTTGTAATTTCTGTATTTACGACAGACACCTCTTTGGTCAAGGACTCAATATACATGTTGTAATGTTTTATCATTAAGTCAAACCCTTGTTTGTCAAACAAAGTCATAAGCTCTAAATGGAACGGTGAATCAGCCACCAGACCAGTGGGGTATTGATGGAATCATAACCCCTTAGGGACAGTGTATTGGTCTAAACACGTGTTAAAATACGTAACCTCTAGCTGTAATTTTTTCAGTTTTAACAATTTGATGTCAAACAGTTTTAATTTATCACTTAATGATTGAAAACCAGCCTGTTGGTTGATAGAAGAACTAGCCGGTCGCTCCTGGTTGTACCCATTCACAAGTGACAAATTTGAAGTATTTAAAACCCATTCGTTAAAGGCTGGTGCACAAATAAGCCCTGTTCCTCGTTGGAGCTCAGGCCGTTGTTCATTCCGCTGGTCCTCAGAACTCTGACAAAAAGTTGTTGAACTTGCTTCCGGAGTTCTTTGTGCTGCCAGGACAGAAGCACCAACAGAATCTTGTATATCCCCTGGTTGTCGAGTGTTACCAGATGAATGAGTAGAAAAAGGCAGTTCCATGTTAGTTTGCCCTAATCTGTCAATAGGGCTCCTATGGGGCTGTACATTTGTAACATTGTGTGGTTGTCCATTTTGACTGGAACCCTGTTGCGAAAGAGCAGTGTCCACTCTGGCTTGGAAGGAAGCGAATCCAGGCGTTTGGTTCATAGCATTCAAGAGAACAGTCAAGTTTAGAAATTGCGACTGGAATTGTGATGAAAACAGGTTCGGGCTTACAGGGCTATTGGAAATACCAGACGCCATGAAACTAAAGACCAACAAACTGATGTAATAGAGCAAAATCCAATAGTGAACGAAGCTGAAAACCAAAACCTTTTAGTAGTTTTATTTCGGAATAAAGCACTTTTTTGTTGACGCTAATGCGGCAACTTCATCAGATTCAGTTAAAAAGTAACATTCAAATGTATAAGTAGTTACTTAAGGTCATATGACTAGCATCAGCTGACAAACACAATGTATCTAAAACCATTTAAAGCAACATATCCATCTAAAAACAATTCTTTAAGAAAGACTATGTCAATGAGCAAATAAAACACTCTAATGCTATCTGATAAGAAACAAATGCATATAGTAACAACACCCTCTGGAATGACAATCTGTTAAGGTTTTCATTCACTATTTATGTATAGAACCATATTTCATTCACTATTTATGTATAGAACCATACTTTAACAAGTCTATTAAATATAAAAAGTGACTTTATAAGTTGACTAAACATTTTATCTAAAAAAATGTGTGTGTGTGTGTGTGTGTAGATATATATATATATATATATATATATATATATATATATATACACACACACACACATAAATGTTGTACTTCATATCTTGAAAAAGTCATAACACTGTGAACTAAAGTTATGCCTTACTCAATAAAAAAACTCTGTTCAAGTACAAATATAACATGACATCAGACAAAATCCATAACCAACCCCAATGTGTAATCACATTGGTGTGTACAAAGAAATATATAGGAAATACTAAGAGTTCATCTATATTTAATAGACTTTAACAAGTTATTGTATGCATTTGTTTCTTATCAGATAGCATTAGAGTGTTTTATTTGCTCATTGACATAGTCTTTCTTAAAGAATTGTATTTAGATGGATATGTTGCTTTAAATGGTTTTAGATACATTGTGTTTGTCAGCTGATGCTAGTCATATGACCTTAAGTAACTACTTATACATTTGAATGCTATTTTTTAACTGAATCTGATGAAGTTGCCGCATTAGCGTCAACGAAAAGCGCTTTATTCCGAAATAAAACTACTAAAAAGGTTTTGGTTTTCGGCTTCGTTCACCATTGGATTTTGTTCTATTTCATCAGTTTGTTGGTCTTGTTAGTTTCATGGTGTTTAATGTATATATGTTTAAAGGATTTCTTAAGAAGGAAATTGTAGGAAATGATGTAAGGCTTTTATTTAATTGCTAGGTGTATTTATATGTGTAATTGTAAGGAGAAGTATCGTTGGTCTGAAGAAGCCCTCTTGGGTGAAAGCGCTTACCAGCTTTGTGTCACAATAAATCTATTTTTAGAGTTTACTGACTTCTGTCTTTGTGGATATTACAAACTGGACTTGGTTATCTTTCGTTTGTGGACTGTTTTTACAAGCCGTGGTTTGCTCCTGTGCACGTTCGTTTTTTACTTTATTCGTTGACTTTGGTGGAGGAGCATTTACTCCCTGGTGGTATTTTTTCTTTTTTGTTAAATTTCTGAAAAGTGTCCTTCATATTTGGCCTCCAAGAAAGGCTTTTCTTGCTCCTTGGGACCTTAATTTTGTTCTTGATACATTGACTCTATCCCCTTTTGAACCTGCAGTTTCTTCTTCCGTACAACTTTGTACTGGGAAGACTGTCTTGTTGGTGGCTTTTACTTCTCTCAAGATGGTCTCTGAACTTAAAGCACTCAAGGCAGTTCCAACCTTTTTGGTTTTTTACAAGAACAGGGTGTCTCTCTCTCTCTCTACCTATCTGTCTTTATGCCCAAGGTAGTTAATGATTTTTCCTTGAATCAGTCCATTTATCCTCCTTTTTTCCCCCCCTTCTCCGCAGAATCCTAGTGAGATGGTTCTTCACACCTCGGATTTCCATAGATAGCTCATATATTACCAAGACAAGACAAAACATATCAGGAAATCTGAGCAGTTTTTTGTTTCCTTTCATACCAGGAAATTGGGTTTGGCAGTGTCTAAGCAAACCATCTCCTCTTACATTTCTAAGGCCATTTCCTTTGGTTTTTATTCATAACAAGCAGCTTTCTTCTTCTTCTTCTCATGCTCATTCTACCAGGGCAGTGGCCTCTCGTGCTTTTTTCAAGGGTCTGGATACTAGATCCATTTTGGAAGCTGCTACTTGGTCTTCTTTTCACTGTTTCATTGAACAGTACAAGTTGAATGTCCATTACAGAGCCAGGGTGAGATTTGCCAGGGCTGTCCTTTATGGGTTTTTGGAGGGCTCTTCTAGGGTGGGATAACATACTTCAACCAACAGACAGCCTACTTCAGTGGCTTAAGTGATTAAAGCCCTTAATAAAGCCCGGGTAATCGTGTTCAGTTACTGACTTGGGTTTAGGTGACCGTGGATGCACATGGAGTATTGTCTGTAAAGGTGCAGGGCTTGTGCCAAGTTGAGGCAGTGATTAGGACTTAAAAGGGAAACCAGAGTGTCAGTAGTAATATGATGCTGCCTTAGCTTGCCTCAATCTCCTCACTGGTGTCTGGGGGAGATTAAGCTGGATTTAGTAGACTCAGTGGATGAAGAGGCACTGGCAATACCTGAAGATCATTTATGGAGGTGCCAAAAAGGGGGGGGGGAAATACTCATCCAGCTGGAGAACTTCTTCCGCCTGACTATATCATGTCTGTGTGTATTAGAATGCTTTCTGGTGACCTCAGTTACCAGTAATACCCCTAGCAAGATGGTGGGAATGACTGCCGACTTCTTTGAACTTGGAAGATTTCCTGAACTGCCAGGGATCCTGATAGCCTGAAGTCGCACTCCGCTTCAGACATCGAGCAGATGAGAGTACACTTTAAGGTTTGCAATCAGACTTGTAGTAAGGTGGAATAATTGGAAAGGCATACAGTCATCGTCTTTACCACATAAATAGTACTTATAAACCAGAACACCCAACCATGCTACAGCATAGACATACCTTTTCAACAGAGACCCAGGGGCAGTGTCTGATTAGTGACTGCCTCAGTCATAAAGTAGGTAAATGGAGGCTGCAGGAATTAAATCCAGGACTGCTGCAAGGTCTAGTTGTAGCATCAAATAGTCTTAATAGTGGGATTGCTGCTCTTCTGCGTGGCAACCAGAATGACTTCTGGAGTACCACATTCATAGGCAGTCTGAACTTGAACCAGACAAATCAAGCATCCTCAGCTCTAAGAGAAAGAACCCTCATTGAGGGAATTCACCAACAAGTTCACTTCGCTCAAGATGTGTACTGTTTTCTAAAAGATTTCTTCAGAAATATCTGCATTATGAGTATTTGTACCAAGGCCACTTAATTGATTTACACCTTTGCGAGTCATTATTGCTTGGACCATGTCTCCAGGAAGCCTTTGTACTTCATAGTTCTAGTATCTGATTCTTTGCTACTTCGCTGATCTTTGCCTTCTGCCTCCTTAGTGAGTATTTTAACTTAGGGCTCAGTCGTGACACCTCTGGAAAAGAACCATGGGGCTCAATATGGACAGTTGTGTTCTAATTCTTTCATCCTGTTGTGTGACCCATCTTTGGTGGTTGAGAAATACCCTCCCACCACCCCACTTTGACAGGTGTACTATCCACTGGCTCCTGTTCAAGATCTGAAGTCAGAAAAGTATGTCTTAATATAAATGAGTAGGTATCGCGTCTTAATTGTTTTCTCTGATTTGAAGTATTTTGTTAATGTTTAATGCCCAGCTGACGGGCCCATCTCTTAGATTCAGTGCTATTGTGCAATAGGTGATATATCATGTGGTGGTGTAGGATATGGATTTGTCCCTAAACACAGGCGCTTCTGAGACGAATATGCCAAACTGAGATGGAAGGAAGGATAATCCCAACAGACCAACTAATAGGGTAAAAAATGATGTCCACATGCAATATACAACACTTGCATGAGTCAGAGGAAGGGTACAACAAGTTCGTAAGTTAATGGCTGTGAGTGGCACCATAGTTGGATAAAACTGTTGTAGGTTCATAAAGAAAATATCCTAGTTTGCTAAAACTACATTAATTAACGGAAAATTTGGAGAAAGCAGATGTTATGACTGGAATGTAAATAGGACTGACATGGAAAGATCAATGACAGAGAGTAAAGGTTGTTAGAGTGTTGTGTTAAAGTAGGTGCAAGGCATGGGGAATAAAAGAAAACCTTGTGTGATTACTGATGAACTAAGGAAATGGATTACGAGTTATAACACTAGGTTTCATTGAGAACCCACCGAGAGTTATGTCTGGATGAAGCTACAATGAGATGAACCCAACTAGTCAAAACTTTGTCCAGATGGACAAAATTATTTTAAGGGTTTTGTGCACTGCAGTTGTGGGGAACTTCACCATCAATAACCGCTTGCATATTGTGACTCCACAGTCATGCCACCTTGGAGAACGTGAAAACAAAATAACAAATGTAAGTCATTGCCAGAGCTTTGACAGTGACAGCATGTAATCAGTGAGTTGCACCTTTATCTGCTTCGTATATGACAACTGGTAGGGAGGCTGCGTCGCTGAACTAAATGGGTGTGTGTTAGTTTTTATGTTTTTATTACAGGGTTATATGTACAATCAAACCACTTCTTGTAGCTATTGCATATGAAATACATGTTGTAGAATTAAGAGTCTCGTAGCTGTGGTTAATTTCAAAAACAGCTGTGTTTCCTAGATTACTACAGAAAAGCTGACTTGCCTATTCTAATTAGTTATTTATTTATTTTTTCAGGAAAACCTAAAGTATGGAGTAGCAGCCTATAATGTGATCCCAGAAAATTATGAATTTGGTGAGTAGTCTGTATGATAAATTTAGTTAAAACTACAACCATAATCTCAAAGCATTTTGACATGACAAACATTCAGTCATTTGTGGTCTTTGAAGAGGAGTATTATAGCAATCATTTGTAATAGTATTGATATTGCTTGCCTTTCCCTTTCGTGTTACATTGTTGCATTCCATTGCTGCCTCTATCCTGGGTTTAGACTTGAAAAGTATTGCAACAGGCTAGGCTTTTCTGATGTTGGCTTTGTGTGATGCATTTCTCAAAATAATTTAGGTTTCTGCTGCTTTTATCCTTTCAGCAAGAAAGTTTGTTCATTTTTTTCAGAGGTCAGCAGCACAGCAGTCCTTAAGTGGGCTTCTTAATTGAAAATTGTGATTTTTGAGAAAACCATAAAGCAAACACATTTAGTAAATTCTTAATATACAAGAGAGATTAATGAAGGTCAATGGAGGGGTTGTTCAGTTGCTTTAATACCGATGCATTGAACAGATGAGTATCTTTTTCAAACTCTATTATATTAATTTTGAAAAGGAATGTTATAGCATTTAACCGTAATGACTAGCAGTTTCCAAACCAATATCCCCTTAAAAAAACCTTGGCATGTGTTGTCATTCCTTATTGCTAAGAATCTGGTCGGTAGTGATTGGCAGGGGCATCCCTTCCCAAGTAGTGTGTGTCTTCTTACAAGTGTCATGCAGTTGTAGGGAAGAGTTTATGATGTGGCTTCTGCTTTATTTTAAGGACAGGTCATACACAATTTTTAGGAGGAAACATGGATTAAATCAGAAGGTGCACCACATCTTTGTGAAGACCAGAGTTCCCTGTTAGATAACTTGCAGCTCTGAGATCCTGTGAACAGAAGTGATGGTCAGCAAGGACACGTTCATGAATTTGAAAACCAAAGCTTTACATTTTCAGTGTGTACAGCACCACCATGCCTGTTGTGTGGGGAAACTTAAAACTAGGATTTGCTGATTCAGATTCACCACCGACTACAGTGTTATTTAAAGTGCTTATAAATACAAAGTTTCATTGCTGAGTAACTGCTTGCCATAGCATGCATTTCTTCTAAACATAACCACCTTGACCATTTTTTCCAAATGCTTGGTAGAAAGGAGGTTCAAAGTAAAAATAGTTCTGCTGTAATTATTTTAGGATCGCTAGAACGGACCATCACAGTTAGGGGACATAGTAGTACAGTAATGAGGGTTTATTATTACTTTTAAGTTATAACAGGTTTGCTTGCTGTACTGTATAGACACATCAAATATTATGCAGTCAGTTTAGTGCTTTTAATCATATTTCTGTCTGCAGTTAACACACAATAGATTTTATTTATTTTTATTTTTTATTTTACATTTGTTGACCGGGCTAGTCCAGCTGGATATATGTCCATTTTCAGCAGAGGCCCGGGGAGAAAAGCTCCACGAAAACACAGTAAAATTTATATATAAAAATAACAATATTTAACCGGTACAGTACAAAATTAAGCAATTTTATACATGATAGTTTTTACAGATGTGGGTACATTAATATATAAGCAAATATTTTCACTTCAAAACATGTTTGATTACAGAATCATATGACTTGTAACATTTGTTAGTATAGGTAGGTAGTGTTGAAGACATTTTAGGGATATTGATGAAGACATTTTAATAAAATATAAGGCCTGTTATCTTTATGGTTTTCAATAGGCAATTAGTATATACAGTTAATAAGACAGGTGTCTTTATGAAAAAAGAATGTGTAGTTAGTCTGGGTTCACACAGGGGCATAACCAATGGGATTTAAGGTAGGTTTTCAGCTTGCTTTTAAATTGTGTTAGTGAAGAAAGGGAGGTCAGGTCACTGAGGAAGAGAGTTCCAGGTTTTACCCACGGTATTAGAGAACAGAGTCACCAGCCATATTGTAGGTTTTACCTATTTGTACTAATATTTTATTAGATGAGCGTAGGGTCTTAAGGTTGTTATGGGGGTGATAAGATTGGTAAGAATTGGAGTGCTAATAGACTGATACAGGATTTTGTAGGCAACTGTTAATTGTTTGAATAGAAGTAAATTTGGCAACTCTAGCCATCCTAGTTGTTCATAATTAGTACAGTGATGGGTTCTGAATATAGAGCCTGATGCAAATCTAGCAATATTGTTGTAGGAGACAGCCAGTTTGTTCAAGCTGTTTTTGAGAGGTTAATATATATAGGGGAGGCGTAGAGGAGGGTGGAGATGAAGTGGGTCTGGGCAATAGTAGACCTTGCTAGTGGGGTAAGAAAGGATTTGATTCTGTAGAGGGAGCCTAGTTTTCTGTTGACTGTTTTTATGGTACTGTTAATGTGAGTATCAAAGTTAAGGTTATCATCAATTAGTACCCCTAGAAGTTTTGTGGTAAGAGTCAGGGGATATGATGGTTCCATTGTTTGATGTAACAGCAAAGTATAGTGGGGTGGCCCTACGGGTGGGAGTAAAAAGTAGGAGTTTGTTTTTTTTTGGGGTTCAAGATAAGGCAATGGTGTAGTAACCATTCCTCTACTGTGTTACACATTTTGGGTGAGGGACTGAAGGTCTGATGGAGTGGGGGATGAGCATATTAATGTGGAGTCATCTGCATATTGTATTGCGGTAGCTTGAGGAATTACAGAATGTAGGTTATTGATAAAAATAGAAAATAGTAGAGGTGCAAGTATAGAGCCTTAGGGAACACCGAGTGCATTGGGGAGATAAGTTGTTCTCCCACAGAACAGCCTGTTGCCTATTGTTTAAGTAGGATTGAAACCATTGTATAGCCAGTGCATCTAGAGATAGGTTTTTAAGTATGAGAAGTTGGTGGTTAACCATATCGAAGGCTTTAGAGAGATCAAGAGGGCTGAGGATAGAGTGTTGTTATTGCGATTTTTGTTAATACAGTCAGAGAAGGATAAAAGAGTAGTTGTAGTGCTGTGAAATGGCCTGACACCATTTTGGCAGTTAGCTAATAAGTTATCTATTAGGTGTTTTAACAGTTGCCTATGAATGCATTTCTCCATGATTTTTGTCAGTGGAGATAGTATAGCAATAGGTCTATAGTTGGATAATTCCCTGGAGTTTCCACCTTTATGCAAGGGGGGGGGATATGCGAGATCTTCCAAATAGATGGAATAGTTCCCTCAGAGTTTGTTTTGTTAATCAGAATGGAGATGGGGTAGGCTATGGCTTTTGCAGCTTTTTGTAAATATTCTGCAGGTAAGAGATCCGCTGCGGGGGGGGTGGTAGGTTTGAGTTTCTGAATAAGGGTATGGATAAGGGATGTAGGGACAGGTTTGAGATGAAATGAGCAAGGTAAGGTAGCAGTAGAGGAAGTCGGAGATGAGCTGTCAAGAGTTAGTCGATTGGCAAGAGACTGAATGGTCTCAGTAAAGAATGTGTTAAAGGTATTGACAATTTGCTTTGGACTATCATGGCCAGTACCTGCTGGGGTGGGTGTGACAGAACGGCCTGGGTGTTAGTGTATTAATCTCTGCCCAGAATTTTTGTGGTTTGTTTTGCTGGGTATGTTGGAGTTGAATGTAATAGTTTCTTTTGTGTGACAGAATGGCTTTTTTTTTTTGTATCATTTCCTAGCTGTCTGAACTGTAAATGCACTTCTGGGCTTTTAGTAGTAAGCCACTTGGCCCAGACTTTATTTCTGAGGAGCATTTTTTGTTTGGTTGCTTTTGAGAGCCAGGGGGCAGGTTTATTCCTTGTTCTAATGGTCCTTTCTGGAGCATGGAAGTCTAGAATACCTAAGAATTTAGTATTAAAGTAGATTACTGCTTCCTCTAGAGGTAAGTTTTTGAGGGGTGACCAGACGCATGTTTTAAGTTCAGTTTGGAAGATGTCAGGGTTACATTTTTTGTTGCTCCTTATTGTTCTATAGGTGATTGGGCTAGGGATGTCTGTCTTAAATCTGATTTATGAAGGTGAGTGCATGGTCGCTTATATCCTCAGGGAGAGTCCGTACTTTGTAAGTTTGGTGATGTCTATTTATCAGAATCCAGTCTAGGGTGCTTTCATTGTTATTGAGTTTATTGGACCTTGTGGGGGAGCTAATAGTTTGAGTGAACCCGTGTAGGTTAATACGAGTAGAAGGCTGTTCAGAAGTACAGCTTTTCCAGTTGATATTAAAAGTCACCGAGTACTATTGTTTCTTGGGGATAGTTGGTGGAAAGCCAATTTAGGATATTTTCTAGGGTGTTAGAGTTATTCCCTGGGGGAAGGTAGACAGCAATAATATAGATGGATTTACAGTTATTGAGTTGAATTTTGGAGAGAAGTATTTCTTCATTACTAGTTAGAGGGGGTTTAGAGTCAATAGAGGTCACCTGTAATCCAGATTTGTATAGTATAGCTGCTCCCTTCTTAGCTTTTCGGTCTAGTCTCAAGATGCTGTACCCTGGTGGTATAAATTCATTGTCTTGTATAGATAGTTTGAGCCAAGTTTCAGTGAGACACAGGATATCAAATGAATGCACATCCATGAGAGCATGTAGGTGGGCAACCTTATTATGTATGCTCCTGATGTTAAGATGGGCTATCAATAGGGAGCTGGGAGGTCTGGTAAGGAATTGAGTACTAATTGAGGTTGTGTTATGGGTCTCTGTGGACTTGATAGAATTTGGCCCTGGATTGGGATGTATATCTCCATCTATTAAGGATTGGAGTTGAATTCTAAGTGTTAGTTGTAGAGGTTTACATGTTAGGAAATGAGATTTCCTAGCTTTTGGCCTGTAGTATCTGATGTGAGTCAGTCTGTGATATTTTGCTGGTAGGTAGGCTATTGTGCTGGGTGTGGTTGAATGGCTTTGAGAGTGTACTAATGGTGGTGAGGAGGTTTGCTTTGTTGGGTAACAAAGGTTTATGTGGTGGAGATGTTCATAAAATGTAAGTAGATAAGATATAGAAAGAATAGATATGAGGGAAGATAGAAGTAGGACTTACAGGTGTGGAGAGGTTGATATGAATGACATTATGGCAGAGTTGTATATAGGGTAAAGATAAGGGTAAGCTAGGTGGTTTACTAAGATGAGACTTGGAAATGTTAGTTCTGGCACTTTAAGGATTAGGATGTTATGATTGGTAGTTAGTGTAGGGGTGTGGTTTGGGTGTATAAATGTAGGAGCACTGGGGGCGGGTGAGAATTGGGGGCAGGGTAGGGGAGCGGAGTGAGCCAGTGAAGGAAGAGGACCCCAAGAACAATCAGAGACGAGCTGATGGCTGAGGTAAGGTGGAGATGGGTGTGGAGGAGAGTGAGTTATAGTGAAAATAGTGGAGTGAGCAGGACTGGGATAACAAAGAAAAGAAAAAGCAATGTGTCTGATAATTATATTTCAGAACAGTGGGATAGATTTACAAGGCAAATACTAGAAGGATGCCATCCAGTGGACAAGGATAAAAATGCAAGTAGCTTTACAATAGTGTTGTCAGGTCTAGGAGTAATGGAGGGTAAACCAGAGTTAGCTACAGAGACTACACGTGGGTAGTGTATTAAGGTTTAGGAGAAAAGCAGATTAGAGTAAGGCTGCTGGCTGTCCTGGCTAGGGAGCAGACTTCAGTAACATGGAATTATATAATTCAAGTATATGTTTTAATACAATAGTTGTAACACATACTTTCTTGGTTCCTTGTGGGAATGAGGCTTAGGGAGAGGATTGGCTCTATTCTTTAGTTCAGGTAGAGACCAATAGTTTTAACATAAGGTTTAGTTCTTGGCCTTCAGGCAGGGCAGATTCTCATTCCCTAGTTCAGGGCAAGCAGGATGGAGAGCTGGGTAAATAAAGGGAGAGAGAAGACAAAATGGTAAGGTAAACAGTTTTAGTAGCTGGCCAAATAGCAGTTACCCAATACAAGTATCAGATTAAGTGGCAGTACTTACAAACGATCAGAATGGTAATGATGTGGCTGTTAAGTATACTTATTTCCATTTATGAGTATAGGTAAATGCATTTAGAAAATTCAGCACTATAAAAAAATTAGAATACAATCAATACAAACACGTATTAGGTTCATAGAAGAATAGAAAAGGTTGTATAGGACTTGGCATACTAATATATTTCTATGTAATCACTGATACCTAGGGGCTCGTTAGTTATTTCTACCTACCAGCTTTTCACAGCTAAAGGGCACCTTCCATACAAGGCTGGATAAAAGTTTTTTTTTTTATTTTTTTTTAAGGAAAACCTGTTTAATGATTAAATCTTGTCAGGGAGCTTCCTTTGTGGGTGTCTGCTTCTGCTAGATACATTGCAAATGCTTGCATCATTCCCACTGATAAGGATGGAAAATCTTTTGACAAAATTGGGAATAAAATGTACTAGTCTGCCACTTTGTCACATAGAAATTTAAACTGTCAGACCCCCTATGTTAATTATTTCGTCTGTCTTTTGAGAATATGCTAAAGTTAACTGTTAACCTTCCCTCTTTTGAGGTGAAACATTATTTGAATGCCTGTTTAGTATCTCTGTCTTATTTAGTTAAGTGTGTTAGTGTTCTTATGACATTGCAGATACTGTCTGTCTTTTTAGCAGCAGTCAAAGAGACAGTATCTCTGTCTTATGTAGTTAAATATGTGTTCGTGTTCTTATGACATTGCAGATACTGTCTCTTTGGCTGCTGCTTCTGGATCAGTCATGAAAACATGTGCTAAATTTTGAAATGTCCTGACTGAAGTCACTGTTACAGTATTCCTGACTTATGATCTGGCTGGAGTACCAAAGCTTTACCTTCCCTAGGTTGTATGTCTGATGTATGACCTCAACTCTTATGCACCTAGTATAAAGATGGATGTATGAGCATGGCTTCTCAGACTGTCTCATTACACTGTTTGTTGTTTGGTCACTGGTACCTTTTGGCTTTGTTCATCTTTCCAGGTAAGTGATACATTGGGGATCCTTCCTTTTTGTCTTTAAATTTTTTTAAATTTGTAAACGTCAGCAAGGAGGTGTGAGTGTGGTAGGCAGATTCCGTACAAGGACTTGCATACCAAGTGTCTTTTTGCCTGATCCTGGAACACATTCACAAATCTTGCTTTGTCATTTGTTTGTTCCAAAAACCTTTGGGCATAGGCTTTCTACTGTCAACATTTTTCTCATGACCCATCGTCTTAAATGCTTGGCCCAATCCAAGATGGCTGACTCCTCTTCATCGGACGTCCGTTTGCCTGTGATGAAAAAACGAAGGATGCCTCAAGCAGATCCACAGTCCAATCTTTCTAACTCCAGTGTGCCTGCTGAGAGAACCCTGTGTACATCAGGCTACTTCTTAGTTACCCACTACCAAGACCTAGTCCAAGGCCGATGTGGCTCCTGATGCCTTGCAGACTGCCACTACGTCCAAGGTTCATAGGTTCATAGGTTCATACTAGGCTATCTGCCCGAGGGCATTTACAAGCCTAGCCCATCGTTTTGTGGCTTACGCCACCCCTTTAGTATGGGGAACTATACCCATTATTTTGCTGTGCCTCTGTCGAGCAGTGACACTGAGGTAATCCCTGGGGTATATCTGCGATCTCCCATCCATTGGTCAAGATTTCTCTTGAACAAGGCCAGCGAGGTGCTCTGCCTCACATGTACCGGGATTTTGTTCCACAGCATAGGGAGTCTTTGGGTGATGAATCTATCCCTCCAGCACGTCCTATTAATAGCCGTGTCAAGGTTTAAGTCTCCGCCCTTGTGGCTCTGATGGATCTAGATTTTTGAGGTGAAGCATATTCATCAAATCTGGGTTTGACATGGCCTTGTATGTTAGGCAAAGGTCACCTCTGAGCAAGCGGTGGCGACTGAATAGAGCTGGAGTTCTTTCAGTCGGGCAGCATAGGACAGATTTTGAGACCCTTTATCCTTTTGGTGAGGAACTTTTGTGGCCTCTCAAGCTGCTGCAAGTGTCGGGTCAGATACATTCGAATGGGGCATTGTACTCAATCATTGGTCTGATGAGTGATGAGTAAAGGGAGACTATGACCTCCCTTGATCTAGATGAGAATCCCTTCATGATAAGGTGGGCAATGTAGAAGGTCTTCCTAACTACTTTAGCTACATGGGTGTCGAATGACAGACTACTATCAACCTGGGTCCCCAGGTCCCTGATAACTTCTTCTGTGCTTAGTGGATTGCCACCTATTTGGTAGCTAGGGGTAACCTTGTTTTTCCCGAAGGGTATGACTATGCATTTTGGCATTTAACTTTAGGCGTGGCTCTGGCACCAGTTATCCGTTTCTGTGAGACCCTTCTGAAGGATATCTGTGTCAGATGTGTTTTCTACTATGGCGCCCAGTTTGCAGTCATCTGCAAACTTTGTCAGCCATAACCCTCCTGTGTTTTCTTGTACTTCGGAAAAGTAGATGCCAAACAAGAGTGGGCCCAGGACTGAGCCCTGTGGGACACCACTTGTGACAGGCTTTGAGTCTGACATGGCGCCAGCAACTCTGACCCTGTGGGTTCTGTCACTCAGCCAGTTTGCAACCCATCTTGTGATGTATAGGTTGACATTTAAGCTGATGAGTTTTTCAATGATACCCGAGTGGGGTATTTTATCGAAGGCCTTAGCCAGATCGAGGTAGGCTGTATGGACTGCCTTTCCCTCATCAATGGCTTTGGTGACTGTTTCGAAAAAGTCAACCAAGTTTAAAAGGCATGATCTGCCTTTGACAAAGCCAAACTGGGTTGGATCCAAAGTCTGCAAATTCCCTATGTCTTTATTTATGAGGTCCATTATGATCCTCTCCATGGCTTTGCAGATAAGGCTTGTCAAGCTAATGGGCGGTAATTTCCAGGGTCGGTGGAGGCACCGCCTTTGTGAAGTGGTACCACAGTTGCAGTGCGCCACTCCTGGGTGCGTATCCAGAGGTAAGACTATGATTAAACAGCTGTCCTAGCTGTGGGTTTAATTCCTCATTGAGTTCATGGAGCACACAGCCGGGGACACCATCAGGTCCCATGGATGCTGTGTTTTTGCTTTGGAGAGAGCAGTTCTCACTTGGGCGCTGGAGATGTTTGGGGGCTGCAATCGTTTGGTATAGATATCTCTCCTTTTGGGGGAGGGAGAAGTTTGCACTGAACCTGTCAGCCAGTATGTTGGCAATGTCTGTAGGATCAGTAATCTTCACATCATTTTGAACTAGCTCTGAGCATATCTGGGAGTTTCCTCCCAGGTTTCTAACATAGCTAAAGAAGGCCTTATGATTGTCTTTTGAGTCTTTAGCTATTTTTCTCTCGAAATTTGCTTTGGATGATTTTATGAGAGCTCTTAGTTTTTACTTATAGTGATCAAGGGTGTCTTACCTTTTAAGGATTTTGCTCTATCTTGTAGTAGCTTCCTCCTTTTGTTGTAGAGTTTGTTTATGGCTGGGGTCCACCAGACTGGACGCTTGCCTTTGGTACAAAGAGTCTTTGTTTTGCTTGGGATTGCCTTATCCATGCAGTCCTGCAGGTGCTGGTAGAAGGCATTTGTAAGTGATTCAGCGGCTTGAGTACTGTTTTCCGCCGGCTCGGGGCCTTAAAGGAGACCACACTAGTCTTTAGAAGTGTGAAGTCGGCTTTTGAGAAGTTCTTTACTGTGGTCTTTTTTATTTCAGGTGGGGTGGGATGAGGACCTCCAGCGAGATTAGTTGTGGTCTGATCTCACCAGTGAGGGGTACACCTCCGGTGTTGAACATTGTGCTCCCATGTTCGTGATGATGAGATCAAGTATGTTATCTCCTCTTGTGGGGTGGTGACTAGTTGTTCCATGGCATTTGAGTTTATGAATTCCAGGAACTTTTGGGCTAGGGTGTTTGGGCTTGAGTAGTGATCCCAGTCTATATTAGGGTAATTGAAGTCACCTAGTATGATGGTGTTTGGTGATACATTTATCCCCTCTAGTGTTTTCAGGAAGGCCATGTGAGGTTCCTGAGTTTGTGAGGGTGGCCTGTAACATGCTACAATTTGCAGAGCAGTCTTGCCTATGGTTAATTGCACCTGGATGGTCTCCGATGCATCGTGCGTTGCCACCAGTCTTTGCTGAATATGGATACCCCCCCTCCTTTCTTGGTATTGTCCGGATTTTGGGGCCGGAACGCATGATCTGAGGTAAAACCTGATAGCGCTGGGGTGCTCTCAGGAGCCTTGAACCAGGTTTCTGTCACAGCACAGACATCGATGTTCTCCATACTGAGAAGGGCCTCGAGTGCATGCATTTTGAGATTTAGACTTCTGGCATTGAGCAGCATTACCCTTAGTTTTTTTCCTTTTTTGTGTTCTAGGGTGGTAGGTTTAGAATTTGAGCCTTGCCTAAAAAAGGCACTATGGGGGTGGCAAGAGCCTTTGCCAATATCCGGAATCCCAGGCGTGACAGGTGCAAGCCGTCCCTTGCGAAGCAGCGTGGCTTGTCCAGCATGTCATCCCAGGCAGACAGACACTGGATCCCCTTTGAATGACACCAGTGTTTAAGCCAATTGTTAAAGCTGATCATCTTATCTCCGTATTGTGGCATCATTCTTGGTGAAGGTAGGATACTGCTCAAGGTCAGGGTCATACCTGCCTGGGCTACATAATCAGAGAGCTCCTCAATGTCTCTTTTCATGTAGTCCAAGGAGGTACGTCTCAGGTCGTTTACACCAGCGTGGACAATGACTGAGTCATATTTGTACCTGCTGTTGAGAGACCTGAGTTCTTGCGTTATGTGGCGGATTCTAGCGCCCGACAGGCAGCTTACTGTGACCTTCTCCTTACTCAGTCTGGTGAGCGGGGCGTCAGTGTGTCTGACTATGGAGTCACCAATGACTAGTGTGTCTGGCATTGTGTTTGGCCTTAAGGGCTGTGACTGTTTGACACACTGACTGTGAGGTCTATGTGTTGCAGGTGTTGTGTTCTGAGGTGGTGGTTGTTTGGGTGTCTGCTTTGGTGGCCTCTGCTGTTTTGGTAGATTTTTGATCAGAGCCTCCGAGTATGTCTTTGTGTGTTTATGTGTATGATTTGAGGTTGTAATGGTACTATGTGAGACTGGGTCTATAGTGTGTGTGGTAACCTTCTCCTCCTGACTGGTCTTGCCAGTCCTATGTTGAGAGAGCTCAGCCTCCAGTTTGGCCGTATAGTTGCATCTCTCGCATGTATTTGTGTTTTGTGGGAGGAGGAGAGGGTTGTCTGTGTACATGAGGCAATTGTAACATTGCCTCAATATTCCCAGGTTCACCAGCTGAGCAGGAGAGGACACTAGCAACTGATCCTCGACATGCTAGAAGGAATAGACAAAAACTTTAAAAAGATTCCGGGGACGTGGGTGACCGAGAAATGGGGGTTGCCTTTTTGGGGTACTATCTATGACAAGAGTGCCGTATCAAGGTAATAAGTACTGTAGGAGCAAGTGCTACGTTTAACAGATAGAGAATAGTCTACTTGGAGTCAAGTAGAGATGATCTTTTTAATTATAGGATACGTTGATTAGATCAGTAGTATAGTTCGAGGAAGGTAGTTTTAAGGGAAAATTTGAAGAGTGGACTTTAGGTAGCCCGAATAGTTTAAACCTGCTTAACTGGCGCTGCCCTAGTGTGAAACAGTGGCAACTCCGCGCTAAATCGCGCTAATGCGCGCTAAAGCATGCTTTATAGCAGGGGGCTGGAAAAGACAGGAAATGACCCAAAATGGCCAATAAACTACAAGTTACTGCCTTAAACCACTCCTCTGAGGACAAATGAAGGAGTTATGGAAATGACCCCTAGTGGCCAATAAAACTACAGTTTCAAGTCAGTAACCACCTCTACGGGGGCAGGGAAGCTGCTCAATGTTAGTCACTGCCACTGATGAACACAGAGACCCTCCTTCAGCCCAAGCAAAAATGGCCTCACAGAAACTTTCAAACAGTTCAGGAACAGCAAGCCTGTAACTGAACTTTTTTAACTCTCAGAAAAGTGGGAAAAAAGCAAGATTTTTATTTTGTTTTGTTTTTTACAGAGATAGCAGAGGTTCACAAGTAATATCAAGTTATAACAGTGCAGTAAATGACCCCACACAAGAGTGCTAGGTCAAGGACAGAAAATATGCAAGTTTTAAGAAAAAAACGATTTAAAATTAAGTGCAAACAGGAAATTCAGCAAACAGCTTTTGGTTGTGCTCTAAATACAGCTACTAATACAGAAATCAAGTTTAACAAGCCAGAAAATGCTCAAGCTAGGCAGCTATGCAGAAAAACTTAGCAAATAAACAGAGAAAAAATACTTAAAATCTCAAAAGTGGCTCGCTTCTTCTCTCAGCGTTTTTTCCTCTTGGAGGGTGCTTCACCAACAGCCAACAAGCCTGAAAAGACGCTCAAACCACGAGGCAACTAGGTTTTAAGAGAGGAAGATGAAGGAGTTATGGAAATGACCCCTAGTGGCCAATAAAACTACAGTTTCAAGTCAGTAACCACCTCCACGGGGGGCAGGGAAGCTGCTCAATGTTAGTCACTGCCACTGATGCCCTGTCTTATTTCAAGGACTACACGGCATCCTTCAAATTCTAGTTGCAGAAGAAATCCCAGGCTCTCTAAGAGGTCAGACATGGTTCTGATCCTACTTGGCTCATCCAGGTGAACGACACGTCAAAAGAAAAGGCAAAAGACTGCACGTAACCTGCCCCTCAACAGCTATAGAAGAGGAGTAGATGGAGTTTTCACAAGGGCTGTTCAAAGCTATTGTCTTTGAAGCCCCCCCTCCTTCAGGTCTTCACAGCCACAAGCTATTCTTCTTAAACCTACTCTGTTTCCTCTTCCTCTGATGAGAAGCAGGACTATGACTGACCATTCTCTGGACTATTCTTCTTATCTGCAGTCTCTAGAACAATTGTCTTCTGATGAAGGGGATTCTCTCTCAATGGATTCCCTTATAGAGGAAGCTTCTTTTCGGGAAACTATACAGACCATGATGAAACATTTTGAGAATCCACACAGATTTCTGCTCAGAGGAGGTGCTACACCCTTTTGGAGATGGGTACATCTGCTCCCTCCCCAGCCCATCCTGTGCGTGACGCTTTCCAGGATGCCTTTCAGTCTCCCTCATCTGCTCCTGATTCTCAGCCACCAGCTACTAAGAGACCAGACAGGTTTTACAAGGTCCCTGATGACCAGAAATGTCTGTACAATAACCCTGTGACAGACCCTTCTGTGGTATCTCTCTCTCTCCATATAAGCCCTCCAAGCTAATGTCCACTGCTAATGCCATACCCACTAATAAAGACAATAGGGCTGTAGATAGATGGGTGAAGTTTTACACTGCTGCTACCCTTGCCTTTAGGGTAATTAATTACCAGACTGAAATGACAAAGTATTTGGTTTCTATTCTTAACTCCTTAAAGTCTTTGTATTGTTCTGTAGAAGACTCTAAGCAGCAGATGTAGAGCTTACTTTTTCAGGCCACTCACATTACAAGACACAGCATTAAGTGCAGTTATGATACTGTGGATGCTTCTTCTAGGGCAGCTGCCACTGGATCTGTTATCTGTAGACATGCATGGGGTTGCTGTCCGCATATGCCTGAAGATTTTAAATCAAAAATTCTAGGTTTGTCCTTGGAGAAAGATTTATTGTTTGTCCTTTCAAAACACTCCAAGACCAAGGTAAGACCATGAAAGACTGCAGACAGATCTTACTCCCCCCAATCTTTAGATACCATAGGAATTGCGCAGCTAACTCTACCTTCTTTATTAGAAGGGATCCAAGGACAGTGCAATAAAAAAAGGAAAGCACCCAGTAAAGGATGCTGTGAGAAACCCCAAAGGGGAGCCTCCAGCTAGGACGTCGCTGTTTGGAAACAAAAACCTATGACTACCCCTGCCGCATCCATTGCACCTCTTTCTCTTCCAGATGGGAAGCTATTACCACAGATAAATGTGTCCTCACCATCATCAGGGAAGGTTATGCCATGTCTGAGGAAGTCACTTCCCCTCTGAGAGGCATCCCACTGCCTCCTGCAAATAAGATATCTCTTCTGACTCCCATTGTTCAAGACCTCTTGAATCAGGCTAGCATGGAACTAGTACCAAAAGAATTTGTGGGAAATGGTCTTATTCCAAGATTTTCCGAGTCCCAAGAAAAGAAGGGCATTGGAGACTTGTCTTAGACCTGCCCTTCCTGAACATTTACCCAAAGGTACCATCTTTCAAAATCCTGTCTATTCAGACTTTAGCCTTTCATCCTCCCACAGGCTTTGTGTCATTAGATCTCAGAGATATCTACCTTCACATTCCCATTTGTCCCTCTTGCAGGAGATTGCTGTGGTTTTCCTCTGGCTCCTAACATTTTTAGCTTACTGTTCTGCTTTTTGTTCTTTCCACAGCACCAATAGTGTTCACAAAGTATTTAGTGCCTGTAGTAGTTTTCTACCACACTCAAGGGATTCAGATTTTCCCGTCTGGACGACCACTTGATCCTGGCTCTTTCCCCAGAGAATCTTTTTCAGCATCTTCAGTTCACCCTCCATCTTTTGACAGGTCTGAGTTTCACTATAAACTACCACAAGTTATACATGGTCACTGCACAGGACCTGGTATTTCTGGGATACATATTGGACACAAAGGAAATGCATGCCTTCTTGCCTCAGGAGAAGGTTCTCAGCCTGTCCATGTACTTCCAGGACCTCTCCTCTTCAATCCATTGCTATGCAAGAGAGATGCTTAGGACTTTGGGATTCATTGCAGCCACCATCCATGTGCTCCCTCTGGCCATACTCCAGAGGAGGAAAATTCAGTGGTACCTGCAATCTGTGTGGTCACGGTATTGTCACCCCTTAGACACCCTGATTCCTCTTCTACCTTTTCTCAAGAACCACCTCAACCCAAGATTAATTTTCACACCTCCTCCTCCTCTTCAGCAGGTTCACATGGACACCTTGGATGAAACATTTGGAGGGGAGCTTGGACAGAATCGCACTGAGTGCAGGAGAAATGGCAGCCCTAATTCCTGAAAGAAATTGGGGCGCTTCTGCAAAAAAATAATTAGGTCAATGGTTTTGCATATTAGACTTGTCAGACTGATCAGTGTGTAGTTCTTGGTCAGTTGATTGCCCACATTTATAAAGTGGGCTGACCATTGTAGCCATCCATTCACTTGGCACATAACTTGTTTAGAGGCTGTTGTTGGAGTACTTCATATGGTCTTGCTAAGTCATGTTGTAGACTATTTAGGAGGAAACTGGGGATAAGTCATGTTGTAGACTATTTAGGAGGAAACTGGGGATACTGTTGTAACCTATTGAAGCAGTGTGTTTGGCCTTAGCAAGCACCACCAGGACCTGCTCCTTGTTGATAGCCGGGAGTATGCGTTAGGATTTTACAGGGGGGGATATGCTAGAAAGGATTTTATAGAGGGATATGCTAGAAGAGATTTTACAGGGAGGTAAGGTAGAGGAGATTTCACCGTGGGTAGTGTGGAGGGGGAATGGGGTGAAGTTAGAGCTAAATTTATCACCCAGTAGTATCACTATGTCACTCTGGTCGGTGAAGGTTGCCATTTACAACCAGTTATACACAATGTGGAGTGTTATCTTTAAGGTTCTAGACATAGCTGAAGAAGACCATGTGATTGTCCTTAGCCAGGGAAGCTATCCTGACCTCGTAAGTGGCATTGTTGGAGTTTAGACCTCTTAGTTTCTTAAGATGAATCAGGGAACTGCTGTCTCTGAGAACTGGCCATGACTTTTTTTTCTTTTGGTATATACCCTGTTAAGATAAGGCTTCTATTAGTAGAGTTTGTTTTTGGTTTTATATTTGGGCTTGCTTCTAGTAAGTACTGCAGCCTCAGTGCAGCCATTTACATGTTTGTACAGGGTTTCTCTGCCATGTTTTTCCAAATTTCTTGCTTCAATGAAAGCACTCTAAAAGTTAAACAAATTTTCAGCCTCCCCCCCCCCCCCCACAGTCCTCTTAACTTGGAAGGATCACACACAACTATGTATATTTTCAACAAATGAAATTTACCCTCCAGATGGTTGCCTGAAGTTGATATCTGCTCACACAAGTACTACCTAATCCAAAGTTAAGGCTACCCATGCTAAAACATGTTATACCCTGTGTTCCCATTTACATTTATTGTTTTCTGTTCTTTTTATATCTGTTCCCCTCCCAGATGTGAAAAAAAAAACAGCTTGCAATCTTTCCGTAAATATTAACATTTAGCCCTATGAAAAAGTCCAGTGGTTAACTTTAAATTAAAGTCATGTACTGTTGTATTAAATACTTTAAGTGTAAGACTGGTGGGGGAACTGCTACTTATTCACTTCCCGCAGTCACTGTACACATAAATGTTACATTTCTCTCTTCACAAAGTGCTCAGAACTCTAAACATTAGTTGCTTGTACCCACAGACAACTTGTATCCAAGTAAAACTAGTCCGCAATAAGGAAAAATCCACAAACTGTTAACAGCTTTGCAGGTGCAGGAAAGTAGTTTTGTAAGTTTCACTCGTAATACAGTGTACATACTTCCCTTGGCTAACTACTTGAACTTGTAGTCATTTTATCTCCCTGTGAGAGCATTTTCTGTTGGGGAAAAAACACACTAATAACTTTGTGGATACAATAACCTTAGCATTTCCCTTGCCTTTTGTCATTTTGTCTTATTTTTAAAGCCAGTTTGCTTACAAAAAAATCTTGCCCCAGGATTCATTAAACCGAACTTTCCGTGCAGGAGCAGTGTAGCCCCTCCTGCATGGAATATGGTCACCAAGTAATTCAGGAAACAGCTGATCTGTTGTGCACGAGCCTGCCAACTCTGTTCCTGCATGGAAAGCCACGCAGAATGCTAATTACCTCATTTGCTGGTGAAAAACATGCAAATGAGGTGAATTAGCGATTCAGGAAGCAGACAGGCAGGCATCCGTGCAGGAACAGTGCTAGTTGCAGAAATGTGTTCGGTTACTAACCAAACACATTTCTACAAATAGCAAAAACAGAGGCATGACCACTCAAATAAAAGCATGTATTATAAACCTTAGGCATGCCAGTGGTCAAATATATGGCCATTGGCATGGAAAAATTATAAATTCAAGAAAAAATCTAAATATTTTTTAGGCCGATCTCGGGTGTTTAAGCCTAGGGCAGTGGCATGCAAACGGGATCATGCCAAAAAAAAAAAAAATTAAAACACAATTTATATGGGAAGTCTGCATTTTGCCATTATAGTCAATGGCATGCAGAATCAAAACATTACCAGGGAACACTGGTTGTCAAGGGGAAAGGCTCCGTGTCAGAGCAGCAACTATGGACTAAGGCAGTGGGGTATGCAAATGAGGGGAAATTTACTGAATCACAAATATTCTAAGTCCACACACTGCACCTAACAGTGTCGGTGCTAGAACAGGGTAGTGTAGGCAGGAGGAACAGCTAACATGAAAAGGGGGTATGTCATGCTTGGTGTAAGCACATTGGAGCTCCGTTGCCCTGGTTTGCGCTTAGCTAAGCACAGCTAAGCAAGGGGGTGTGTCTGAGGCTGTAATGTCTTACACTATGAAATGAAGAGCATGTTCACATCCAGGGAGGGCCATTTCTGCTCAGATGTGTTTACCTTAGCTAAACGGGTGTGAGTGGCGCACACTGACTTAAACCAAAAAAAATAAATAAGTAAACGGAAATAGCAGGATTGTTAGGCAGCGGGTTTGCGCGCCACACCTCAGGGCTTAAAAGGGGCAGAAATGAGAAGGGGGAAATGGGGGGTATCAAAATACAGCCACTCAAATACAAGTAAAATAGCTGGCAGGTGGAATGCCTCAAAGTCAGCCAACCACACGGGCAGCGTCTGCAGCACACCACTATAAACTATACCTTCCAGTCTAGTTTTTCCTACAAAGTCTGCACCATAGGTGTACACATATGGGGGAATTTTAACTGACAAAACTAGCAAAAAATGTTAGGACTGCTGTCACTTTGATCTATCAGTATGTGCAAGAGGCTGAGTGCGCTGAGGTGGATAATGCTAACAACCGGCTCAGACCGGGGAGGAAGAGGAGTGCTCAAACCCAGGGTAACCTACCAGGGGCTACATGATCTGGAGATAGTAGAGAGCTAGAGGGTGGACAGGGACATACTTCAACAACTTGTTGAGCTGTGCCAGCTTCGCCGCAGACTCAGAACCAACAGAGGGGAACTCATCCCAGTGGATACCAAGGTATGTGTAGCCTTAAGAATACTAGCTACAGGTACTTCCCAAAGACCAACTGGGGATATCATGGGGGTCTCACAGGTATCTGCATCCAGGATACTCCGGTTCCTGGATGCCATGCAACCACATGTCGCTGAGCACATTTACTTCCCCAGCACCCATGAGAGAGGACCAGCAATATGCGTCTCTTCCACCGTGTAGCAGAATACCCGGAGGTACTGAGTGCCATAGATTGCACGCATATCCACATCAAAGCACCACCCAGTGACCAGGGTAGGGTCTACCTTAACCGCAAGGGGTTCCACTCCAACTGCCAGGTCATATGCGATGCCCAGGGCATTAACACTGAATGCATGTGCTGGCAGCTCTGGAAGCTATCACGACTCCCACATCTAGCATTCGGCACAGCTGTACCAGGTATTTGCCAGTGGGGACATCCCATATGGCCATCTGGTGGGGGATGCTGGCTACTCACTGGAGCCGTGTCTTGACACCCATCAGAAATGCATGCACACCCACACAAGAATGCCATAATGAGGCACACGCACAAACCAGGGTCATTATAGAACGTGTGTTTGGGATGCTCAAGTCATGGTTCCACTGCCTTTACATATCCTGTGGAGCCTTGCAGTACTCTCCAGCCACATGTGCACACATGTTCATAGTATGTGCCATGCTACACAATATGATCCTGCGGAAACAGCTGCAGTAGGAACAAAACGGGGAAGGGCCACACAACCCCCCCACCATTGCCAAGGTTTCCACAGGCACAGAGGGACTCTGAGGAAGAACATCCTGAGCCTGCCCCTGTAGGCAGACTGAGGCGTGCCCAGTATGCCCTGTCCTTGGCAAAGAGGCAACGCATGGCACATACACTGACATTGTATCTCTCTGACTCGCACACACAGTAAAATGGATGCCAAGTATTACACCACCTATATACCTTATCACGTATAGGCAGTGTACTGCATGCATCCGACTTAGTCGGCTTTTAAGCACCGTCCTTACAACTGCCTCAGGCACAAGGTAAGTCGGTCTTCTTAACAATAAATGGAGTAGAATGTTCTGATAGCATATCTATGGTATTGCTGCAAGCTTGCAAGTGATTGGGGTGGCTTACTGGGATAGCAGCAGACAACTGACAGCTATGTGGGACAGTATGCCCAGTACTAGCTTACCCACACTATGCATTACCACCCTAGTTGACAAATACCACTACAGTATATGTGGTGAGCCAAATAATGGAGGAGGGGGTCATAGGTCACATGCATGGATATCAAAGTGGGGTCCCCGTACTCACCCCCAGTCTCACCCAGCAGATCAGCTGTAGAAAACTGTACATAAATGTCTGGCAAAGGCCCCCACATGGCGACATCCATGAAATTCCCACCTACAGACTTGCACTGTGATATCACAGCAGGTCTGGCAATGGCAGTATGGCTGAAATTAAAAATATTTATGCCAGAACAATATGACCTGTGGTCGATACTGTTATGCCCGTAGTCTCAAACGATAGGGCACACCACTATGCTAAATGGGACCAAAATGTTAAGCAAATATCAGCACAGTCTATGCAAATGTGTATTGTGTACAGATGCCCCCCTCCATAGTCCCATAGAAATGCAGTGACATGTCCCTAGCCTTAAGCAGCTTCCAGCTGTCAACTAGAGTGATGGCTCAACACAAACAGAAAGCAATTGTCAGTAACACCCAGTCAACTTACTGGTGCCATCCCAGGGGTGTCCACTGCCTGGCAGCCTGGGAACGTATGATCTTCAGAATGCACTGCCTTGCTACAGATAGCCTGCATCTGTCACACCTGACCTACAAGCCACTGGCAAATGCCCATGCCTCACCCACAGTGCCCTGTTAGGAAGTGTCATGGAGTCCATAACAGTCTACAAAATGAAAGAAAGGCCATGCTGCTAATTGCTAGGAGCAAACCTGCCAGCCAGAGAGATGGTAATCTGGACAAAGCCGTGAATAATGAGGTGATAAAGGTCCAAAGAGAAGGGCACCTTTGAAATACTGCTCTAATAATGTTAGAAAGTTGATGGAATGATTGTGTTAGCATGGAATGTCTGAAGGGTATGACGTCTGAAACTGCAATGTCAACTGTCAGTAATATCTGACTTCAACCCTGAGTAACTTGCAAAACACTTTTCCTTGAAAACTACACTCATTTGGTTAACCAGATATGAGTCATGAATCTGGATGTTTTGTGATACTCTGTACAGTCGACAGGCAGGGCTAGGAGTCTACACATGGGAATGCACTTATTGTAGGCAGTCCTAACCCTGGATGATGGTGACATGTCTGCACCCACAGAACCCTCGCCCACAGCCATGAGGAGTAACGCACCCTTCCCTGATCACTCATCCTATGCAACATCCTGACCGCAAAATGTGGTCAGTCAAGCCAAATGAGGTGGGCCATACATATATTTTAGAGATGCACACCTCCAGGCTAGTCAACAGTCTGACGCACACAAGACCCTCCAAGTGCAGTCAACCTTTGAGAAGACCCCTATGGAAAGTACTGGCAGCTATAGGCCAACATATCTGACCTAGCCCCCCCCCCCAATATCTTATCCCCTACAAATCTATCTGGAATCTGCATGTCACCCTGATCCTGCCTTACGTATATTACCCAACCGTGGACTGGAAATCAGACCATGCCAGAACAGAAATGCACAGAGATTCCACCAGTGTAATATATCACCAAGGTGCTGGACCTTTTCCACAGCTACAACAGTCAATTGGTTGTAGGCACACCTCTCAGCAGGCTGGATTGTGTGAGAATGCATAGCATTTGGCCCATAATATTGGTGTGTGCATCATCCATCCTGTATTCCTCTGGTAAATCACTGTGATGATCTGAGGATGTGTGTGATGTGGTACTGAAACAATACATGACACTGTCAAATGTCATATAAGTCAGATGTCTGCTAATGCAAACCCTGTAACCCTAGCAACCCATACATTACTAAGAGAAATAGTCATGATCACCATATGGCCCATCGTCTCCCCATTTTGATAGGTTATCTCCTGATATCCTGCACCAACAAGTTGAGAGGTATGGCTGTAGCACAAAAACTGGACTGGAGTACAACAATCCCTGGAGTGGAGTCCCACCTTTACTATAGAATGTCACACTGGGCATGCTCATAAACTTAATTCCTAGATCCTACTGACAATTCTCTAACAGGCCTTTCCCACCCAGTGCACTTACAATTGCTTTAATTTAGCAGTCCTGAAGATGTCTGTCACCACAGAAGTATCTTTCATCAGGCCTCAGCCCTTTAAGCTCTTTGGTGCGTGCAATAACTGCGTAACACTGTAGTACAAATAACTAGTTGGGTAGGAGTTCTAATCTCAGTCCTGGCAAATGTGTGTGTGTGTTTATAAGTTAAAGATTTTAGGTCCATTCAAACCCAGTACACTTCCCATTGCACTACTTCAGCACTCCCTTTCGTCAGGCCTCAGCCCTATAAGCTCTGTGGCATGTGCTATAACTTCATAACACCATAGTTATAAGTAACTAGTTAGGTAGGAGTTCTAATCCCAGTTCTGGCAAATGTGTGTGTAAGTGTGTATATGTGTAGTCTAAAGTATTTTGTAGCCTCTCTCGCCCAGTAAATCACCCATTGCCATACTTTACAAGAGCTGGTGATGTTCCTCTCCTTAGAATTACCTTTGGACAACCTTCACCCTATAAGCTGTGTGGCGAGTGCAATACATACGTAACACTGTAGGTAGGGGTTCAAATCTCAGTCCTGGAATATGTGTGTGTGCAAGAACAGTATCCTGTCTGTGGGGGGTTATTGTGTTTGTGTGAGAACCATATCCATTGGGGGGGTGGGTATTGCTACTTTTTGCAGTTGCCCACCTAGTACATGTCCCAGTTTCCACATTACAATGCCCACAGTTGTCATCCACTGTAGTTGGACCTGTAGATACTGTGCAGCCCTATAAGCATTGTGTCATGTGCAATAAATACGTGACCGTATGGAATAGATAACAAGATAGGCAGCCCATGTAATCCTTGGATATCACTCCCCACTCAGGAATCATACACAAACACACTCCGGTAGGCAGCAACCCCTACATCAATAGGTGGCCTGCAAACTGGTTCACAGATAGAACCCACAGTGTGAAAGCAGTGGACTCCATGTCAAACTGCTGAAGAGTTGCAAGTGAAGTGAAGTCCCACAAGTTGTGGACTTGAGTCTCCTCATGTTTGGGATCCACACTTCTCAGGACCAGCCCAATACGAAGGTGCCCTGGCTGTCAATGTTTGCAGATTACTACAAAGGTCTGTGCTATCATTACCCCCCCCCAACCTGAGGTTGACATCCTTCACAAAGGCCTCTCTGAGACCTATGACCATTGTCAGAAACCTGGACATAAGCTCAATGCCAGATGATGTGCCACCATCCCCTTTGGGTATGACATGGTTCCCATAAAGTAATACATTGATAGTCCACTGAACGCTGATGTTAGTATAAGGGAACTGGGAACAGAGGTTGACAGTGGTCTCTGTTGACCACCACAGTGCCACTCTTCCGAAAGTTCTTTCATGTGTCACTTCTCCTGACTAAGGGTGTTGAATCCGAGAAGTAAAAGGACAGTGTTGCCCTATATTCCCCTGTCAGTAGGCCAATCAATGTGTACTGTGGCCCATTTGCCATGTACCTCACTGGACATCTGCAACAACAGGAGAGGCTGCAAATGTACCCAACAAAGAGGATATTAGATACTACACACTTGCCCCATATGGACAGATTCCAACAACTCTAATGAATCTCTGACCCAACCCTGTCAGGAACACTACATCCGAAGAAACCAATCTGTCCACACAACATGCCCTGGATACCTCAACTCCATCCTTACAATCAACAGGACATGCTGGAAGGACAGGTTCACAACCCAGAGACTGGCCATGCTATGGAATAGACGTCACATACATGTCAAGCAGAGCACATCACTGGTCCTCTTCAAGAGAAATCTGGAGGAGTGGATGGGGAATAGAATACCCACCCTGGGGATCACTCCATTGACTATACTCCGTAAACACATTGGGGAGTATCGTCAGTTGGTATGACGCCAGTGTATTCCCCGTGGGCTAGCCTTGTAAAGCGTCCATGGCCATTTGCCAAGTACACACCTATGAATCTCAGTACTGTCGTGTGTGTGTGTGTGTGTGTGTGTGTGTGTGTGTGTGTGTGTGTGTGTGTGTGTGTGTGTGTGTGTGTGTGTGTGTGTGTGTGTGTGTGTGTGTGTGTGTGTGTGTGTGTGTGCGCGCGCATTAGTGTGTATGTGAGTGTGTAAACATGTGGGTGAAAGTAGTTAGATGATGGCCTGTCTTACCCAGTGCAACTAACATTGCCATACCTTACAAGTGATGTAGATGTTATCCACTGTATAGGTACCTTAATACACTCCCCAACCTATAAGCTCTGTGGTGTGTGTGGTAACTGCATAATACTATAATACCAATAACTGTATAGCTAGGGGGTCTAATATGAGTCCTGGCAAGTGTGTGTGTAACTGTGTATATGTGTAGGTTACAGTATTTTGTGGCCTCTCTCATCCAGTACATCACCCATTGTCATAATGTGCAAGGCCTGCTGATGTCCATTACCTTAGAAGTACCTTTGGATAAGTGCCACCCCATAACCTCAGTGGCGTGTGCGATAAATGCTTAAAAATGTAGTAACAATAAATAGATATGTAGTGGTTTTAATCCCAGTCCTGGCAAATGTGTATGAGAGAAAAGTATCTTGTGTGTGTATGAGTGTGTGTTTGCGTGAGAATGACTTCCATTGGATGAGCATGGTTTCATATTTTATGCCATGGTACTCGCAGTATACATTCTTAGGTCTGCTGTATGAGGTCCGCTGTTCACATCAACCATAGTGGCATCTGTAGACACTGTTCAGCCCTTTAAACCACATGCGACAGTATGGAATAGTATGGTATGAATAACAATATAGGTTGGTCTGCTAATGTCAGTACTGGCAAGTGAGTGATTTTGTGTGTGTGTGCACGTGCACGTCTGTGTGTGTGTGTGTGTGTGTGTGTGTGTGTGTGTGTGTGTGTGTGTGTAGTAGTGGTTGTGAGTGTGTAGACGTACATATGACACTATTATTAGTACTTTCACACCCAGTACACCCACCATTGCTATACCTCACAAGGCCACGTGATGTTATTCACCTTACAGGTTATCTTGTAACACTCATCACATTAGCAGTCCTGTGCCACCTGCAATAACCGCATAATGGTGTGGTACCGCAACTTAATCGGTAGGGGTTCCAAACACAACACTGGCAACTGTGATCCTCTGAGTGCATGTGTGTGTATGTGTGAGAACAGTATTCTCTGTGTGTTTGGTCTACACAGTATCCTCTGGAGTTGAGGACGTTAGCAGTCTGAGGTGTGTTCCACCCACCACACTTACCATTGTCCACTCAACAAGAGCTGATGTCAACCACCATAGACTTAGATACAACCCCTCAACCTTATAAGCTGTGAGGCACATGCAAGAACTGTTACACAGACCTAGGAAATGTGTGCAGATACAGCTGTACCTTGGCTATGACATGGTCAATGTGTTACAACACTGCCATACCCCTCGTTGGTGATGTCTGCAGGGCCACATCCTGCTGACACACAGACACCTGGAACACAAACCGAATACAGCATGTGAGAACACATTCACTTAGTGTTACTAACCCCAGTAATGCATCATGGCTGAAAAGGTACATACACACTCTGATGAGGGGTTGGGAGGGTGGCTTAATGGTTAAGGTGTTTGCCTTCCAAACACAAGGTGCAGGGTCTTGATTCTCACAAGGGATAATTGGCTAGGCTTACAATGGCTCGCAAGGGCAGTTAGCTTAGTACTAATCTATGAACCCATGATGTGTACCCATTACAAATGCCAGATGACAGCACCTTACACAGCATTAAATAACTGTACTCTGTTAAAGTCACCCTGTGTATCTGACCCATATTACCATGTCCCTCCATCGATGGTATGGATGGCAGGGATGTGGCACAGGTATCATCATATGCACAGGGTGTTGTGTGGGTTTGCCAGAAGCCTAGGCTGGGCCATATGGTTGACATAATGTATGTTTGAGGGGTGTTCATTAAATGGGCTGTGCAGGGGTGGTGTGTGTGTGTGTGTGTGTGTAGGTGACTTGTCCGATGGTGATGTGTGTGTGTTTATATGCACACAGTCCCTCCATGAAGCACCCTACACAGGGGTATTTTGGACAGCTGTGGGCCATACATGGCAAGGTGTACAGTTCACTGTCTCCGGCCATGGATATGGAAACTGGGCCTGCTAGGGATATCTCCGGCACCCCCAGGGCCAAGTCTAGATGCAGTAGTACTCCCCGATGATGACTGCTGCCTGCTGGATCTGTGTCCCTGTTGGGACCGGCCAGGAGCACGTGCTCATGGCCTGCTGCATCGTGGCATAGACAGCACACCCCCCCGTCAGTAGTGCTGGTGGTACTGCCTGTACGGAAAGTGATGGTGCACAGCCACATAGACCCTGAGCTAATCGTAGTGCTGCCCTACGTCCATGTGGCTGCTGGCCATCGTCTGCCAAAAGCTCGCCTCAGTACGTTCATGAGTGGCCGCAGTGAGTTTGCTCATCCACAACCATGCATATATGTCTGTTGTTGAGTTCATTACATGCCTGTGCCTCCATGACGGCCTGAAACCTGCATCTGGTGGCTGCTGCTGTGGCAGTTGCAACAGGGGCATGACGGGCTGCAATCCTCCTCCGAGCACCCCTGCCCCTCTGCCTGTGAGGGACCTCGCCAGCACTCTGGCTATGGCTAGTGCCTGCACCCTCACTTGCCATAGTCACCACAGTAGCCTGTTACATGCCACCACCTGCCATCTGTCCATTATTTGTGGCCACTGGTGAAGGCGTATGTGTGGGCATTGTGACTGTGTGTGGGAATGGGGTTGACAATAGTGGGATGACAACCGATGGCACAGATTCAGCCACTGACAACCCCACCTGTGCCTCAGTATGAGTATTGTCATGGTCAGAGTTTGCAGAGACAATGACATCAGAATCAGAGTGGGAGGGACAAGGCCACCATGTCCACCTGTGAGGAAAAAACAACATATGTAAATTACTACTGGCACTATACGGTTTGCTGGTATATACAAACACACACGCAGTCACACACATACAGGTGAGGTGCCTCAAACGCATTACACAGACTTCACATTAGCTGACGGGGGACATTCACGACACACACAGTCAGACAATAACATACACACTCTGGACAGACCCTCAGCATCATGCAGTGCAGCCTTTTCCAATTACTGTTACTACTAATATACACCTCTGGGGTACGTGAGTGGTGTTAGTAGCTGATGGCCCTTCACCTAGCACACACTGAACCCAAGTAAATTATTGCAGTTCACCCGTATAGCACTGTGGCAACTCCTGCAGAACATACCTCCCAACTGTACAGGTTTTTGCTGAATGCTTAGATGTGTGGCTTATATGTTTGGTCTATACCTCATAACTCCTGCGTTTGTCTGATACTTTACTGGGTTGACCTGTGGATTGGTGCCACTAATTAATGTCTTAATTTGAGGTGCAGACTGCATAACCTGCAGTACATGTATGTTAAAGCCGGTTATTCAAACAACCTCCCAAGCTTGCAGTGGATATAGTGAATGTACACACATCTGTTAACATGCCAGGATTTTGTGATATGTCACACGAGACCTCAGAAATCAGGTCATAACATTGCCATAATTTCATATGACATATAACCTGTGCAACCCAACTGAAGGACATACACATCAGTTACAGGTAACATATGGTAAATGAAATAGGTACAGTAGGCTGGTTTTATGAGGGTGCACACCCTAAAAGTAATACTCTATTAAAGCACCTTTTGATTTAATCACAACATTCAGTCCTCTTGAGAAGGTGTCTGTCAGCATGGCACATCTTGACTTGCCAGTGTTTGCACACACTCCCTTGCAAAACACCTCAAGTGTGTCAGATTGCAAGGGCATCCCCTGTGCACTGCCATCTTTAGGTCACCCTGCATATATCCTGTTGGACGTAGGTGTGGGCTCTGACTTGGTCCAGTGCAGAACATTGCATGTGCTCTGGTGAAGCCATCCTTTTGTTGATTTGGATGTATGGTTTGGGCCATTGTGTTATGGAAAGGTGGAATTCTTCATCATCCACAGCTATGTGGCAGACACCAGAAGGATTGGAGCCACAAGGGACCGGTGTTTGGAACTGTTCATAATCCCCTTCAACTTGGCTACAGACCCAGTTCCAGCTTGTGAACAACCCCCCCCCCCAAAGCAGGACACTGCCATCACCATGCTTCACCATGGGGGGTGTTGGTGGTGTTGTGGTGATGTGAAGTGGTGTTATTGCGCCTAACATACCTGTCAGAATTGTGGCTAAAGAGTTCAACTATGGTCCCTTATTACCATAACACATTTTCACACTTGCATTTTGGAGACCTGATGTACTGTTTTTAGACTTTCTCCAATCGTGGGTATTGTTTGGTGTGAGGAACTGCTGCCATCTTTCAACCCTACCCTATAGGCAAGACATATGGAGACCATGGAAGGTTGTTGTGACATGTAGTACACACACAGTACTTGTTTGGAGATTCCTGCTACTCCTTCACTGTTGCTGTAGGGCTCCTGGCAGCCTCCCTGGCCAGTTTTGGTCTTGTCTTCTCATAGAATTTGGTGGGATGTCCACTCTTTCGCAATGTCACTGTAGCCCCATATTTCCACCACCTTTTGATGACTGTCTGCACTGTATTCCATGGTATGTGCAATGCTGTGAAATTGTTTTGGTACCCTTCTCCAGGCTGATACATCTCAAACATGTGGTCCCTTAGCAGCTTCGTCAGCTCTATGGGAACCATGGCTGTTGCTGTAGCAGGCACCTTGGGTATATGTTAGGATAATCCTGGTAGGACAGTTGACCATTATTTGCTGTTAATCAAAGGGTCTCTGCAATTGATGGCAGTTGTGCACCCAATAAGATGTACTGCTGTAGTTATACTGAAAGCTGCCTCAACACAGTAGCAGCTTCAGCCTGTGCACACATATGCATCTAGGTTGTTGTACTATTGTTATGTGTCATTATTGTTCCCCTAGTAGATTTGTTTGCTTTAAAATTGAATTGTACAGGTTATAGGTCACATGACAGGTTGGCAGTATTTTGCAATTGTCTGCTGTGCTCTCATTTTCACACATCACAAATACCTAGCATTCTAAAAGGTGTGTACACCATTTATATGTACTGTATATCACTAATTTATACAATATGACCCTAGGTTTGGGCCTTTGTCCAGATGTCCTACAATGACAGGTTGAGATGTTACAGAAATGTGACATCCCCTGCAAATAGGCCCCTGTGATGACAACCGTGATGCAATGCGGTAAATACTACCACAAGTGAACATGCAGATATTGCCAAGTGGCTGAGTGTAACAGTTGTGTGCATGGTCACGTGCATTAACTTTAGCATGCTTGTGGTACTGGTGAGCCACAACAGGGAAATGCCATACTTACTGGCTTCAGGCTGATGTCCCATGTGCAGACCAGAGGGACCTGTGTAGTTGTGAGGGAGAGTTATTGTCAGCAGATTCATATTAGGCATTGGTAGAAGATGAATGCTATGTTTCCGCACAGGTACTGTACACACTGTATTACACAATTTGCTGTCCTTCACCATAGATGTGCACTTCTGTGCATTACTAAATCCCACCCACTAATCCATTTTGCACTGACATATACATCTAGAGACTCTAGAAGACAGTTTATATGCTACCTGATTACGTTGATGTGCACTTTGGCCTTACCTTAATTCTCCTTGCCTGTTGCCTGGGTGCCACCCACCTCCACAACTGCTGTTACCCGTGTGTGAGGTGATGTGGGGGCTACCCCAAGGTTGGCAAGGAGCTCCTCTGTCGCTGTAGGTAGGGGCTGTGTGGCTGGCCCCCCATCGGTAGCAGTACAGTCCCTCGCTACAACAGCAGCCCTTTGCTGGGCACGACGTATCAAGTCAGTTGCTGTATGCCTGACTTGATCATATATGCATCCACGTGTGGCCTAGGATGTTCACTCTGGATGATCTCACCCCACAGGGCAGTCCACTCCTGCAAATTTTGCCGGCTAATGCCAAAAAGGATAGCATAGTTTAAGATTACAGCTTCTGTGATGGCTGCTGTCTCCGCATCGGTGAAGGTGGCTGCGACTGCATGGCATCTGGAAGATGTAAACAGAGAAACACATCACAGGACCTCAGACATTTTTCAGAGTTCTTTACAGAGCCAGCACATGAATATTGACTATCATTAGCCACCACTTACAAACACATCATACCCCTGTACCTAGCAGCACTGTATGAACATGCATTGTACTCCTGGTCCTGATGTGTCATTTTCCCTCTAATCAGTGCCAGTACATTGCATAAATCACCATTCATGATTGTGTAGAAGGATGACAGTGGCCATGTTCCTTGCAGATGGTATGTCAATGGTGCTGAGGCTTTGCTTGCATAGTGTGTAATGGAGCTGGAAGCATATGCCTGGGTTCATGTAAGATGCAGTCAGGAATGTTATCAGGCCCCAAGGGGACTTTCTTTTGTTAACTTTGACTAGGCAGCTTGCACCTGATCCATGATGAGGAGAGGGGTGCGTGTGCTGTGTATATCCACCTATACTAATGGTGAGCCAGGGGGGTGATGTTTGCCCTAAACCTGTCTACAGCAGGTTGACTGCAGCTATGGTGTGTGTGTGTGTGTGTGTGTGTGTGTGTGTGTGTGTGTGTGTGTGTGTGTGTGTGTGTGTGAGAGAGAGTGATTGACCACCATTACAGGGTGGGTTGGGTTGTTGCCTCTGAGACTGCAGACATATGTGAAGATGGCCTTGCGATTGCCCTTAGTGGATGTGTCCAATTTGTACTCATAGTTAGCCTTACAGTATTCCACCTGTGACCTAATATGCTCATTCAGACAAAAGTTGAGATGCTGCCCAGTTGGTGCCTGCTCCTACTTTGCCATGTAATATAGCATCGCATTATGTGGTTTGTGGATTGCTGCTGTCCAGCAAAGGGGTTTACCCAACTTTAGTGGAGACAGGTTTTACAAGTAAGGTATTGCTGAGGCCATACACCTATGTGGGTGGTCATATATCTGTTTGTAGTAGGCATGGACACAAGGTCATAACACAGTTGGCCACCTCTACAGTTTCAACGTGATACTCATGCTTATTCTAGTACCCACGTCTATGTCAGGGCAATGCCACAACCAGTAGCTGTAGAAGTGTAACTGTTGGATGCACAGAAGCTAAGATTACACATGTGTACAGCTTATTTCACTGACGTTTTGCATCCGTTGTCAGTTGTTATGAGGCAGTCAGGTACACCTACCCATACATACATATGCACAGGTAATACCTCCTATACATTTCTGTTCTTTGTCAGTATGCCACACTGTAATTGCACTCTTTCTGCCCAGTTATTCCTGTCAACCTGTTAGGGTAGGACATATGTAGGACACAGCACATACATGGTGGGCTATGGGCCAAGATTAGTGATACTAAGTATTGATGTATCACAAGTATGTCAGTTGATAGAACAATAGCTTTTGCATTCCCAGACCTACCCTAGAGGATGTCCGTCGCTGATATGGAAGGCAAAGAGGAGAAAGGCTGGGAGTGTGGTAGTGAGGGTAGGACCTTTTAATGTTGCACGTATGACTGGTATGGGGACAGAGCTAACTGATATGATGGACAGAGGAAAGGTGGATATAGTGCTTGTGCCAGAGACCAGATGTAAGGGGAGTACGGCTGTGTGAATCAGAGCCTGGTACAAATAGTTCTGTCATGGTGTGTATGGGGGTGGACATGGTGTAGGGGTTAACCTGAAGGAACATTATGCCAAGGGTGTATTTGGAAGTGATAAGAGTGTTGGGTAGAGTGATGTTTGAGGCTGGGTATTGATGGTGTAATGATGACAGTTGTTAGTGTATATGCTCCGCTAGTTGAGTATGTGATGGGTGAGACAGGAGTACTTTTGAGTGGTTGGATGAAGTGGTGATGAGTATACCCAAGGGAGAGCGAACTGGTCATTGCAGCAGATTTCAATGTGCAAGTTGGTGAAGGGGACAGAGGGGTTGCAGAAGTGATGGGTAGGTATGGTGTTAAGCCAAGGAATGCAAAAGGTGTGCTAGTGGTGGAGTTTGCAAAAGAGGTTGAACATGGCTGTGGTGAAAGTTTACAAGACCGAGGGGCCTAGGGTGACATACAAGAGTGGAGAGAGATGCACAGAGGTCGATTATCACCTATGCAAGTGGGCCTGTTCAAAGGAGAATGAAAACTGTAAAGTGGTGACAGTGGAAAGTGTAGTTAGGCAGTATGGAATGTTGTTCTGTGGGATGACGTTGGTGATCAAGAAGAGGTGGAGGAGTGTGAGTGAGCACCATGAAGCAAATGGGGGATACTGTAAAAGGGTGATTGCGAGGTTGGTTCATGGAAGAGTTATGATGTGTGGCAGTGAAGAGTTACCATATATCTGGGTGACGACATCTGAGCTAGTAAGGGAGATGAGTAGAATGGGGCTTGGTGTGCCATCTGGACAGAGGAAGGAGGACAAGCAGACCTGGTGGGGGAATGAGGGAATACAGGGGAGTATATAGAGAAAGAGGTTGGCGAAGGAGAAGTGGGATTGTCAGACAGATGAAGAAAGTAGACAGGAGTATAGGGAGATGGGGCGTCTGGCAACGAGAGTGGTGGCAAAGGCTAAGGATGGGGCATCTGAAGGGTTGTATGTAAGGTTGGACACCAAGGATGGAGGATAGGACCTGTACCAATTGGCTAGACAGAGGCCCATAGTTAGGAGGGATGTTCAGCAAGTAAGGGTGATAAAGGGTAATGGTGGAAACGTACTCACAAGCAAGAAGAGTGTGTAGAGCAGATGGAAACAGTACTTTGATGGGCTGTTGACTGAGGAGAATGAGAGAGAGAGAGATGGTTAGATGATGTGGGGTGTGGTGAATCAGAAAGTGTATCACAGGGGAAGTAAGGCTAGCTATGAAGAGGTTTAAGAATGGAAAGGCTGTTGGTCTAGATGATATATCTGTGGAAGTAGCTGGCCTAGCAGTGTCACAGTCAGTATTGTTCAACACACACTCCAGTAGTAGTCACATGTGAGTCATCCTTTCCTGGGGTGACTTAGGGGCCTGGGCTCTATTCTATGACACTGCAGACAGTCACAGATGCTATGGCCATAGTTTCTGATCACCAGTACATCAGTACACCAAGTCTTGTTGAGTCATATATGTTAAACTTCCTATTTCCCATCATTACATACCCCTTACTGCAGTCCATTACATTCATACTTGTTTGACATACCTGTTTTTTTTTTTTTTTTTTTTCCAAGTGTAGGTGGTTATATCTTGCTTGCTGCTGTTTGTTTTTTTTTTCTGTGTGTTTCTCTCTCTCTCTAAGATGTAGGGTATACATCTGTTTTGCATAGGCACCAGCTTCCCCCACTTGCTAATTGCATGTAGAACAGCTGTGGTATCCTTACAATAGCCAATTGCATGGACACACACTCTTATAACTGAGTACTTCATGTGGGCGTTGGCCCTTTACCTTGCCTGTGAGGACATCATGGAGGTGTGTGACAAACAGCATCACAGAGGGTAGTTGGAAATACCTCTTACAAACACTGTGGAGACAGCCTGACAATCTGGGGGAGAATGTTCCAGACATAGGGACTAAATGTAAGTATTGCTGTTATACATTTGAAGTACTGCTGGTTTGACAGGGCCGATGTTCATCGTGTTACCCTGCTGCAGTCATCACACTTGGGTTATCCTGTCGTCAGGCGGTCCTGCAGTCGGCCGGATTTCCAAAGTCTTGGTCCGACGGTTGCTGTCGCCTCATCCCTGACGTCAGAGCGCCAGGAGTATATATATTGCAACCAACGCCATTTTCTTCAGTTTTTCTTGCTGCGTGGTGCCCGAAGCAGAAGCAGTTCGCAAGTGGTGGACGGCCTACTCCTGAGATTTTCGAATTCGAATTTCAGACCGAAGTCTTCTATAAAGCAAAGTACCCCATTGGGGAAACTTTTCCTGCCTCAGACTGATGTCAGAAAAAGTTAACAATTGTATTTCTTGTGGGGAAGCAAATACCTCATAAGGATTTTCATTCTTATTGCATACCTTGCCTAAGGCCCTGATCACAACGTCACTTCTTGTCGTTTTGTGCTAGGTTTAATAGACGTACTATTAAAAGACGATTAGTTTTCGCACAACACTTTTTTGGTAGAAAATTTAATTACACCATGCCGTCGGAGCTACCGACTACTGGCGTGCACAAAAAGTGCAGGGACAAGGACCGACAGCCCAGGCCTAAGCCCGATTCCGAGGCCTCGGTTGATCCAGTCTCCGGTTCTCCAGTTATCGGTGAGGCTCTGCAGCCTCTGACTACCGCAGTTCTGGACCCGAGACCGCTACAGATATTTTGACGGAATGTACTAGGCCGATGCAGCCTTTTACTTCAGGCCCTTCCGACGATTTGCCTTCCAAGGATATCGGTGCTTCTGAAACGCCATTGGTTTCTGAAGGCGTTTTCAGACCGACGACTCAGTCAAAACGTTTTCCAAGACGAAGACTCCTCCTAAATCGAAAAAGGCTTCACTTCAGTCTTCTGTTCAAGGCCCTATGCCTAAGAAACAGATGCTCAAGATGGCTGAAGATTTGATTTCTCTTATCAGGGGTTCTCAGCCTCCTCCTGACAAAAGGCCTAGACAAGAGGAAGATTCTGCTTCCTCTGAACAACTATCTATTTCTTCTGATTCCTCTGAGGACCAAGACTATTCATTCTCTCCTTATGAAGATTCTGATGCTGAGGACTCTATTCCCTCAGCTTCCCCTCCAGAAGACTACTCTTTTGGGGAAACTTTACACACTATGAGGGAACATTTTCACTGGGAAGGTCAGGATTACTCTGATTCCAAGAAAAGGCTCAGAGAGTTTCTTTTACTCCCCCAACACAGACCCTTAGCCATCCCTCCTGTTTTGGACATTGTGGATGATGTCTATTTAGAATCCAGTTTCAACCCTGACTCTCTACCTCCTTTACAAAAGCCCAGTAGCTGACCCAGAGACTATCTCCCATGGTCCCAAGGGGGCTAAGGCTTTCATGGCTAAAAATCCAGTACCTTCTGAAAGGGATTCAAGAGCACTAGACAGATGGGGGGGGGAAAGGTTTACACCTCAGCCGCATTAGCTATGAGAGCATTAAACTGTCAATTTCATATGCTTAAGTATCAGCAATTTCTGATCTTTCAGTTAAAACATAAGATAACCACCCTCCCTCAACAATCTGAATTGAAAGAAGTACAGGATTTGTTGCACGCCACCGAGCAGGTGGGCAAACATACCTTACAATGTGGGTTTGATTCTCTAGAGGCCTCCTGCAGAGCAGCTGTCACTGGATCAGTTATACGTAGGCATGCCTGGTTAAAGGAACAAAGTCTGCCTGATCATGTTAAAGCAAAACTACTAGATGCTCCCTTACAGCAGGATGTTCTTTTTGGTGTTAAAGCAGAAGAAGTTTTAAAGAAAATGGAAGATAAGGCAAAATCAATGCAGACAATCAAAGATTTCCTACAAGTACAACCCCCTCGCTTCAGCAGAAACTGGCCAACAAAAAATTGGTCCTTTCCAGCCACAGACAGGCCTCAGAGGGGTAAATAAAGGCGCCCAAGGGTCAGAGGACAACCACAAGCTCAGTATAAACCTCGACAATGGGGCACTGCAACCCAGAAGGGAGGAGAAGACGAGTCTCAATCCACCAGAAGGCAAACTCAATGACTTGCACCTCAGCTGGCCAAACAAAGCTCTTTTGTCAGCCCCCCTGGGGGGAAAACTAGCACTATTTGCAGACAACTGGCACATGGTCACAAAGGACAAATGGGTCCTAGACATAATTTTACGAGGGTACAGATTCCACTTCCACACCTTGCCAATAAAAAGAGGAATGCCAAACTTGCCACAAAATCAAAGGGCAGAGGCTCAAAAACAAATTACAGCTGTCATGGCTATGAGAGCCATTCATTCAAAAGAGAAAACAAGTCCCCAAACAGGAGGCCAACCAATTACAGGCCTTAAAAGAGCCCTTCAAAATTCCAACTCAAGAGACAAAAGGATTTGACTTTCGACCAAAGAAATGTTTTAAAAATTTAAATTCAAT